>NC_134484.1:335060420-335207920 GCF_040206685.1 Ascaphus truei
GTATCGAGCGTGAAACTACACAGCGGCCATCCAGCACAGAAGACATTCTCTGGGAGCTTAGACGCTGTTTGTGAACTATCAGAGACACTTTGGATTCCTGACGGATCACTGCCCTATTACATCCTTGAGGCTGTGGAACTGTGGATCCTTTTACCTATGTAGCCGTGACCCCTGATTCACTCCAAGAATGGGAGGTTGCGCTTGCAAAGAGTAGTTGCAAAAGCCCGCGATGGAGGAGAGTGCATTTGGCGGGAGAGAGCAGTCCCTTGACCCAGGAGCCCTGCGGGGAGGGTCAGGTGAGAGAGTCTAGCCTATGGGCGGAGGAGTTGCCAGAGATATAGACAGTGGTTGCGCGCACGTGGAGTCAGAGCTGATTGGAGAGGAGAGGAGATGGAGAGACTGTGAGGGGAGGTTGTACCACCCCGGCGCAGGCCAGGTGCCCCAGGCCCAGCTAGCCCTGAGTCACCTTAGAGACAAGCTGAGCTTTGGATCGCCTTATTAAGGTTCCTGCCCCCCCCCCCGTACTGTTAGTTTTGACCGGGACTATTCTGTCGAGAGGGAGGTCTTGGCTCAGACCCCTTTGGAGTTGCCAGAGTCTGAGAGGGAGCGCCCCGGACCCTAGGGAAACAGAGAGAGATAGAGCGGTGTCGACACACAGAGACCCTTTTTGAAGATCGTGGCAGTTCCGAGCACCGGAGTGCTCGGCAGGTATTTCATCAAGTGCACCAACTGTATCTTTCATTCACCCGAGACCTAGTGGCTACGCAGTCACCCATACACACACATAGGGCCTGCTGTGAGCGGGAGGACTGAGCAGTAGGATTGGACACGGGGTGGGCTCACCCGGTGGCGGGAGTGGGGGATTATTGTTGGCGTCCGCTGAGGCGCAAGTTATTGTTGGCGTCCACCGAGGAGCAGGTGATGGTGATGTCCGCCGTCGTGTGTTATATAATGTGTACCCGTATACCGAAATGTTATGGCATGTAATGTACCATGAGTTTGACCTGCCAGTAAAAGAGATTGGTTTTAGAACTTGGCTGTGTAAGTGTAATTCTTGCATATACGTCCTGCGAAGACTCACTCCCCCTTTGGCGGGATCTGTCGCAGGTGGAAGCGCTGCACCTGATATATATATTGCGCGCACCCCAGGCTCTCCGTGGCAGAGACTTAGGCCCTGTGAGCCAGCAGGTAACACAGCACATAGTAGCAGCTTGCTAGTGATAGGAAGCAGGGCTACACCTACATACCGGATGGTGGTGACAATTTACAAACTGCTTTTTATCCCTTTACCCTTGTGAGTGATATTCTTCCCCCTCCCCTTCCTTCCCAACAATAAATGTATGGTTTTACACTATGGGGCGTGCGCTCTCTCCTCTCTTTTTCCTCTAGATTCCCATCGGATGTGGTTCATCCCTTCTGAGAGCAACCGGAGACCCTCATACCAGTTATTTACTTCTATCAATTGTTGGACATTCTGAAAGGACTGGTTCTATACATTTTTTCTTTTTAGTACTTATAGAATGATTTAATAATTTTGTTTTATTTAATCATTTGTTGGTCACTTGCACTTTGCACTCATATTTTTTGTGTGTTTTTTTCTCTAGTTATATTTTTATTCACATTTTGACAGTATATTCACTTAGGCGCTACTTAATTTCTTTTGTATATATATATATATATATATATATATTTATATATTGTGGAGGCGCTGCTGAGAGTTTAGACCTGGGGTGCCCCTCGAACCTAAATTGTGAGCACCATGGCTTTGCCCACCCGTCACGAGATACGAGTCTTGGCCCGTCAAGAACGCACGCCCACTCGTCGCGCCGTAGCGCTGGCCCGAGTACCGTCTTACCCTTATAGACTTTACAGACGGCCTTGCGACAACTCCCGGGTTTTGCCAAAGCTCGCCTGGTAGATGTAATGGTAGATCACGACTCCAAGTGGAATACCTTACTTGTGGACTGTCGGCGTAACCTGTTAGCGCTCGAACCTGCCGTTCCACAATCCCTGGTCTTGCCTAATGCACTGCCCGGTGGTAGTCCTTTCGTTTACTCCCTCCGAGATCCCCTTGTACGTCCGTTGGATGAGGACGACCCCACCCTCCCTTTGATTCACTATGCCGAGAGTGAGGTCGGTAGCTGCCGCTCCATGTCCAGTGACCCGGGATCCAGCGCATCCATGGAGGCTGGAGTGAGTAGTAATATGCTAAAAAAACTAAATGACAAGATAGACCTGTTATCTAGCCCCCCCAGTTTGCCGTCGCTAGTTGAAGCGCTTACCTTAGCCACCCACGCCCAGAACTACCGGAAGCTAAAAGCCTTCTCGGGGACCCTCCCTGTACCTACCGGGGAAGATGGGGTAGAAACGTGGAAAGAGCACACTTGGGGAGTGATGTAAGAGTGGTCGTGCATCGATGTAGTAAAAAGACAGAGACTCATGGAGTGCCTGCGGACCCCGGCGGCCACTCTGATCGGTATACACCGCGAACAGTACCCCGATCTAACCTCTCGCTTGATGATAGAGTTCCTGGCCGAAGCCTATAGCGTGAAAGAGGATGACGGGGCCTTGTGGGCCAAGTACTATGCCGTAAACCAGAAGGAGGGGGAAGAGCTATCCGCCTATATACACCGTGTGCAAATATCTCTCGGACCGCTGCTGCATTATAAATATGTGCTACCCTCCCAGATGAATGAGTATCTCTGGAAGCAGTACCTCCGCGGATCCAGTCCTTCTCACCCAATAGCCAGCATGATTCGTGATCACCTCACCCGGGCCCCCCCCCCCCCCTTCGTTCATCCAACTACTGCAACAGGTGAAGGAACACGAGACGCATCTAATGCTTCACTCCCCTCAGAGACCGAAAGTTAGCGGTAGAGCTAAATCCAGAGGAAGTACGGAGAAGAAAGAGGAACCTCCGGACCCGCCTGGCTCCGAGAAACCGCCTTTCGCGGGACAGTCATCCCCTCCGCCTGATCACCGGGCTACCTCCAGAGATATGTCCTGCTACAAGTGTGGGAAGCGGGGGCATCTATCCTACGATTGCCACCTGGGCACTTCTCGACCCCGGAGCCCCTCACCCCAGAAGTTCCCGTCCCAGGCTATGGTCTGCGGGGTTTATGCGACGGATGCAGATACAGACGGAACCCCATCCGGAGGGGCCGAACCGGTAGAAGATGGTAGTTAAGTGGGACCGGTAGCATTGATACAGGTTTTAGTGGATGGAATCTACTCTTCTGCACTACTGACACCGGCTCCCAAGTCACCATCATATACAGAGGGTTCTATGTTCGTCATCTTCAGAAGCGTCCGCTGCAACCGGCGGACCACATCAAGGTACGCGGGCTAAGCAACGACGACTACCCCATCGACGGGTTAGTGACAGTGGATCTGGAAATACAACAGCTCAACACGGGAAAATCTCACCCCATGAAGGTGGATGCCTTGGTGTGTCCAGAACCCCGAGACACCCCCAAGTACCCTATTATCCTCGGCACCAATGCTGATATTGTACAAGCGGTCATCCGGGCCTATCTACGCGAAACTAAAGAGCTCCCCATGTCCAGTCTACAGCTGCAATTGGTTCAATCCGACCCAGCCCAGCCTTCCTCTCCTTCAGATGACTACGGACTATTGTTCTGTGGACGAAAGGGGTGGATGAAGCTTTTTCCCGGAGAGACGCAAAGAATTTCCGCTTGGTGTGCTTATGCGGAGTGCCTAGCCGAAGACCAGCAATTCTCACTCGAGAGTACCCCCAGAGAGGATGTGAGGCGAGGGTATCGGCTCGTACCCGAATTCTGCTATTGGCAGGGTGCCATTCCTAGACGGATTGATGTGATGGTGCAGAATCTATCACCCTTATCCCTGGCCATCTATGTGGGGCAGCAGATAGGAAGAATCTATCCTGTTAGTTCAGTGGAAGAAGCCGTGCAAGTAAATACGACCCGAGTGGAAGAAACAGGGACGGCCCTGGACTTCGATTTTGGCTCGTCCGAATTGCCTGGAACCTGGAAGGACCGGTTACGGGTGCAACTCGAAAAGACACGATCCCTATTCTCTACCGGGGAGATGGATGTGGGGTGTAGCCACAACAACCAGCACATCATTCGCATGATGGTTGAGAAACCCTTCAGAGAGCGTTCTCGCCGACTCGCTCCCAGGGATGTGGAGGATGTGAGGGCCGCTATCCATGACATGGAAACCGCAGGGATTGTCACTGAGTCCCGAAGCCCCTACGCCTCCCCTATAGTGGTGGTGAGAAAGAAAAATGGAACTGTGAGGCTGTGTGTAGATTATCGGACGCTGAACAATCGGACGGTGCCAGATCAGTATAACCTCTCTCGTATAGAAGAGATCCTCGATACCCTACATGGGAGCCAGTGGTTCAGCATACTGGATCTACGGTCTGGGTACTATCAAGTCCCGATGAGCCCAGAGGATCAAGAAAAGACAGCCTTCGTCTGCCCCCTGGGGTTTTTATTAGTTCACCCAGATGCCCCAAGGCATATGTGGAGCACCCGCCACCTTCCAGCGATTAATGGAGAAGACGTTGGGTGACCTCAACCCCCGAGAATACCTGGTGTAGCTAGATGACATCATAGTCTTCAGGAAAACCCTGGAGGAGCATGAGAATCGTCTCTTGAAGGTACTGGATAGGTTGTCCGAAGAAGGCCTCAAACTCTCTCTGGACAAATGTCGGTTCTGCCGGACCTCAGTAACGTATGTAGGGCACATAGTGTCCGGCGCGCTAACCGGTGTAGAGAAGACTAAGTGGAGTCGCCATGTGGAAACTCTAGTCCATGCTTATAATTGCACCCGACACGAATCTACCGGGTTCTCGCCCTACTTTCTTATGTTTGGCCGTGAAGCCCATCTACCAGTGGATATACAATTAAGAGTCTCCACCGATGGGGTGCACAATTCCACCCATTTCCGCTATGTACAAAGATTGCAAGAGAATCTACAGAAGGCCTATGGGCAAGCTGAGAGATCCACCGAAAAATTGAATGCAGGGAACAAAAGGCGCTTTGATCACAAATTAAAACATAGAGACATTAAAACTGGGAGTACCGGGAAAACATAAGTTGGCTGACCGTTGGCGGGAAGGGGTGTACGAAGTAGTTTCTCAAATGCCTGGCCTTCCAGTCTACCGGATAAAAGACTCGGAGGGCCGGATAAAGACGTGGCATCGAAATCATCTGCTCCCCATTCCCCAAATAGAAGAAGGAGAATTAGAGTGGCCTACATCTCCCCGAGTGGGGAACTGTCCTCAGGACAGGAAAGTCTGGATGATTCACAGGAAAGAACCTCTCAAAGGGGCCTTCCGGCCGCGGGGGCATATCCCGGAGGAGCTACAGGCAAAGAGTCCCTTGGCACCATGACATAGACACTGACTCCAGTGAGTCTGCAGCTAGATCCCCAGAGCCCGTGCTTTGTGCCACAAAGAGACTTTACTGACATAGCTCACCCCTCAAGGGCCGAGTTGGAAATACTCGATGAGAATTGCTACTCTCCCAAAGAGGTAGCGGAAGAACCAATTCACAGAGGTCTGGGCTTGGACACCTTTGGAGTTGCCAGAGTCCGAGAGGGAGCGCCCCGGACCCTAGGGAGACAGAGAGAGATAGAGCGGTGTCGACACACAGATTCCCTTTTTGAAGATCATGGCAGTTCCGAGCACTGGAGTGCTCGGCAGGTATTTCCTCAAGTGCACCAACTGTATCTTTCATTCACCCGAGACCTAGTGGCTACGCAGTCACCCATACACACACATAGGGCCTGCTGTGAGCGGGAGGACTGAGCAGTAGGATTGGACACGGGGTGGGCTCACCCGGTGGCGGGAGTGGGGGATTATTGTTGGCGTCCGCCGAGGCGCAAATTATTGTTGGCGTCCGCCGAGGCGCAGGTGATGGTGACGTCCGCCGTGGTGTGTTATATAATGTGTACCCGTATACCGAAATGTTATGGCATGTAATGTACCGTGAGTTTGACCTGCCAGTAAAAGAGATTGGTTATAGAACTTGGCTGTGTAAGTGTAATTCTTGCGTATATGTCCTGCGAAGACTCACTCCCGTTTGGCGGGATCTGTCACAGGTGGAGGCGCTGCACCTGATATATATATTGCGCGCACCCCAGGCTCTCCGTGGCAGAGACTTAGGCCCTGTGAGCCAGCAGGTAACACAGCACATAGTAGCAGCTTGCTAGTGATAGGAAGCAGGGCTACACCTACATACCGGATGGTGGTGACAATTTACAAACTGCTTTTTATCCCTTTACCCTTGGGAGTGATATTCTTCCCCTCCCCTTCCTTCCCAACAATAAATGTATGGTTTTACACTATGGGGCGTGCACTCTCTCCTCTCTTTTTCCTCTAGATTCCCATCGGATGTGGTTCATCCCTTCTGAGAGCAACCGGAGACCCTCATACCAGTTATTTACTTCTATCAATTGTTGGACATTCTGAAAGGACTGGTTCTATACATTTTTTCTTTTTAGATATTGTTTTAGTACTTATAGAATGATTTAATAATTTTGTTTTATTTAATCATTTGTTGGTCACTTGCACTTTGCACTCATATTTTTTGTGTGTTTTTTTCTCTAGTTATATTTTTATTCACATTTTGACAGTATATTCACTTAGGCCCCCCCCTCGCAAGCCATAAACACCCACCAAAGGCCAAATACCCCCTTCATCCACCCCCGCTCCCCACAATAAGCCTGATACTGGATGGTTAACCCCTTCATTGCCATAGCGGCTAACCGCTAAGGTAGCGAAGTGGGCTGTTAATGCATTTTTCCTGCTTTTGATGCATGGGGGGGGGGGGGCTTCGGTGCTGATATTACTGGGTATCAGCTCTGGAGTCCCCTGGCATCAATCCGAGGCCGGAAAGGGCCTGATTTTTTCAATGTCCCGTATCGCCGCTCAGCACCAGCTTTTGGCGGAGAGATTTGGAGAAAATTTCTCCATTCTAGAGCGGCGATCAGCGCCGATATGCTAATCGCCGCTACTAGAATACAGCGGGTTTTAAAACTGGCGAGATATTGCTTCTCGCCATCCGCGCGGCGAGTTTTATTTTTCGGCAAAAAAACGGCTGATTTTGCTCATCTCGCCAGCTTTTCGGCATTTACAGAATTTGCTGTAGGCATATTTGCCGAAAACCTGGAGAGATAGGGCTTTTCGCCGTTTCCTGCATAGGCCCCCATGTCGCAACAAGATCGGGATTCAATCATACAGACATTTGAGCGTACCTCTTGGGGTCGCCGCAGACTGATTGCGATGGGACACAGATAATTTCGCCCTTGAGGAAATATGATAGTACAGGATTAATGGGGGACATAGTAAATGGGGAATCTTATGCCAGTGTAGCCCTTTTTCTGAACCCTCCCAAAGAAACTACTGGTCACTGTACAACACCTGCGGCTCCAGGAGATCTGAGCCTCCGCTAGCTGGGAGCCTGGGGTAACACTCATACACTTACTTAGCGCAGCGCCTCCACTTACTCAGGATCCCCGTGATGTGAGATTCCCCTGGGCAAGAAATACAACAACACACACATATATATGCAACCAGTTTTACTATATGATAATGCACGGAACCTTATCACTCTATATTATAGCAATATAACCTTAACGTGTAAACTTAGTGGCCCGGCCACTCTCATCAGGAGCAACGCCTCCGTCCTCTCACCGTGTGCCAAACACACCGTGTCCATATATATAAGTGATGGTATAGGCTCAGTTCTTTAACCACTCGCTCAGTGTTCCTAAAGAGTTTAGCCTAAGGTGGGATCAGCGCCTGTTGACCGGTGTTGGTGCACTTGATGTTATAGTACCTTCCGGTCATGGCGGTGACTGGTACCTCTTCGCAAAGGGTCAGATGAATCAGCGGTCTGCCTCCTGGGTCTCAATGTCCAGCCGTCTGGTCCCAGACGACTCGCCGCAAACCTGCTCCGCACACTTGTCCCTTTGTCCCTAGCTGGTACTCAGAAAGGGTGATGCTCGCTACTACTATCGGCCATCCCTGCAGCACAGCAAACTTTTGGTGACTTCAGGGAACACTCCTAGGGGCCTACGGGGTAGCCTGTCCTATGCAGGTTGGTCACTGACCCCCTGCACCCACACTATCTCTCTCTTCACCTCCCGGATCCCCTCTGACTCCTCAACCTAAACCTGCAGCAAAACCACTGCACACATACAGTACCTGCAGCAACCGCACTGCACTCACTCGGTACCTGCAGCAACCGCACTGCACTCACTCGGTACCTGCAGCAACCCACTGCACTCACTCGGTACCTGCAGCAACCGCACTGCACTCAACCAGTACCTGCGGCTACACTGCATTGCACACACACACTGTGCCTACTTGTCAGCACTCATAGGACTACCAGCCGTGACACTGACAAGACTGCACACTCACACCTAAGGGCAGGGTCCCTAACCTAGGGGCCGTCCCTCAGTACCTACCCCCTACCCTGGTGGGGATTGGGGCCTGCCTGGGATCTGGGGAACCTTACCTGATGTAGGAGCCACTTGCTCCGTACACCCTTTCTTCCCCTTCCTGCTCCCAGCTTCAACTGCCAACCATGGTTCCCGCAACATTGTAGCCTTCCTCCACAGGAGAAGCTGCAAAACCCTATTTGCTGGCTGGCTGCACGTGATGTGGGTGAAAGGGCAACCCCCAGAGGCTGCTGGGAATTGTAGTCCACTCAGGACCTCTTTAGCATTGGGACCACGTGCGATACCCTTACTGCGCCTGCGCGACCAACGCGCACGCTCGCGCAACCTGTCATGGTGGCCCCCGCTAGCCGGGTGTGCCGCAGAGCCTCGGAGCGCTACATGGGAGGTCACTGGGGCTGAAAAGAGACCGGGGTTACACCAGATTTGTTAGGAGGCTGTGTGGTGATAGCTTTGATGTTAATCTTTGAAATGCTATTATTTGTTTTTTCTTTTTAATATTATTTGTGTTACAGTAATGTGTTGAATTTTGAAATTACAAGTATGATGAGCAATACTAAAAATAATTTTGTGTTAAAGTGTTTTTTTTCTGTGTATTTTATTGCTTTTCTGTATTGTAATGTTGTAATGTTGTTGCTTAATGCTTGTAAACCCAATTAAAAAAAGTATTTAAAAAAAGTATGAGATGATACACTAGGTCTAATGGAATGTATCAGGATGAACTAAATATTTTTAGATAATTGTAGATACGAAATATGGACAACTGTCAGAAAAGGAAAAAAACAAAATACCACAAATTGTGTAAATTATCTCAAGGGCCGCAAGAAAATGTTTAACATTATTTTGGACAGAAAAAAGGGCTCCAAATATTTAAATCCTGGAATTTAAGATAGTGGAATTTTTCAGAATTGTTGGGAGGTGGTCCCTATTGTTTACGGGCCTGAAAAAAAGTTAATGGGAGGAGTGAGAAAAGAACCTTAAGAAACTCATTACCAAAAGAAAGACTTCTAGGAGACAGTTTAAAAGTTGAATGTTTAATTATCAATTATCATGTTCAATGTTAGAATCAAGAATGTTTATAAATAAACGAATACTATGCAGCAACTATGCAGCAACAGTTTCAGGATTAGCAGAAAAATCTTAGACGCAATATGTCTTCCCTAGCTTTACAGAGGTTACAGTGGAGAGTTTTCTTTTGGGAGAGGCAGAGGGGCAGGTGGCGTGGCCGGGGTAACAGCAGAGGTCGGAGGCAGGTGGCAGATAGCATGGTCGGGGTCACAGCCAGAGGTCTGAGGCAGGCAGCAGGTGGCGTGGTCGGAGTCACAGGCAGGTCGGCAGCAGGAAGGCAGGAATAGGGGAGGGAAGCAGGTACAGGACTGGAAATCAGGAACAGGACTGGGACTTGCTAGCAGGAAACAGACTGGGGAAAGAGAGTTCAATAGCAAGAGACTTTAAAATGAAATCAGGACTAAGGAACAGGTCAGATCAGATCAGACCAGGTCACGTCATGGCAGAAACAGAAGGAGTTATGATCGCAAAACAAAGGCCAGGAGATACGGGAAACTATAAAGACCGACAGAGAAGGAGGACAGGAGCACCAAAAGGAGACAGACTGAGGAAAACCCAGAGAAGCAGAAACAGCAGCACACCCGGTGGACAGACAAAGGAACTGGAGAGAGGGAAATTTAGGAAACTATTGTATCTGGTGCAGAAGTGATGTA
This sequence comes from Ascaphus truei, assembly GCF_040206685.1. Taxonomy (NCBI): domain Eukaryota; kingdom Metazoa; phylum Chordata; class Amphibia; order Anura; family Ascaphidae; genus Ascaphus; species Ascaphus truei. Next base: position 335,070,593 of record NC_134484.1, read on the forward strand.
CTGTATTGTTAGATACAGATCACAAACAGAATTGTGAAGCCATTAAGAGAGTGCTTACTAAGGCAGCCACATTAATGTTGGACTAGATTGATTTCATAGTGGAGGGCATTCAACACATTGAGCCACAACTAGTTATGGATCAAATGTCAATTTTTCTTCCAAGCACATGGTACTGCCATGGGGTGAAGGTTCGCACCAAATTACGCCAACCTCTTTATGGCGTTTGGGAGGAAGATTAAATCCATAACAACAACTTTTTGATGCAATCCTGGTCCTATTGCAGTGCTACAGTATATTGATTATATAGTTTATCTGGGAGGCTGAGCTACACTTTACCTCTAAATCTAGTAAAGACAGCATTGAATTTGGGGATCTTATCATACATGTCGTAAACGATGTACTATAGTCAACCACAAAACCTTCTTCAAGCAGGTAGATAGTAACAACTACTCTCTAGCCTTAAACCTAGCTGTCACCTTAATAACTGGATATCAAACATACCGTAAGTCTCAATCAGGAAAATCAGAAGGAATTGTTCCACTCTTATGACCGTTGAGGAAGAATCCTCCGTTCTGGAGAAAAAATTATTGGAGACAAACTATATGCAGGCAGAGGTTAAATCAGCAAGCATTAAAGCAGAGAGTTTGGACAGAATTTACATTTTAATATTAAGTTGTAGACACAAAATCTGGATCATTTAATTCCATTTATTACCCAATGTAATAGAGATTCAGCAAAGACTAATGACATACAGTTTTCATAAACATTTGTACATCCTAAAACAAGACACGATTCTCAAAGATTATTCACCTGTTAGACCGCAACTAATGTTCAGTAAAGTACAAAATGTAAAACATTTAAAGAAATCTGCCAACACCTGTACAGTATGAATAGTGGGCTCAATACAAAACCTAAAGGCTTTAACAGATGTATGAAATACAAACCATGCTGTTTAGATAACAACAAAGCCAATACGTTTACTGTATGTCTACTACTACTACATATATTTTTTACTCCATTAAATATTCTGCGTTTTATATAGATTTGATTTTGTGGTATGTATCACAGGATAATTTAAAAAATGTTTTAATTTATTTATTTTAGTTACAATTTTGTGTGAGTCACACGAGTATGTATTTGTCATAGTTTGTATTCATAGTTGATTATCTGCTTTGCATGTACTGTGCAACTTACCATTATTGTTTAAATAAGACTTTTTAACCATACATATATCCATCCATACATACATACATATATATCTCCAATAAAGAATATAATTTGTGAGCACATTCACATGTCTTAGACAGGTCTGCAACCCTGCCTGTAAAAGTTGACACATTGTGTGACCATTTGCATGTTATTTCCCAGCATCCCTTGGATGCTAGGTGATAATGGTAAAAGGCTATATGCCAACTGTGGCGTTTTTTTGTCGCCTTTTTCACCCACCATAACTTAAATAATGTATGCATGAAACTATATTAACACACATATTCCCAGTAAGCTCAAACCCCAACACCCACCACATCATATACATATATATACATATATATACATATATATATATATATATATATATATATATATATATATATATATATATATATATATATATATAATATTGTCAAAAGGAGTGCTACTTAGCGTGTCAAATGTATATAATGGAAGACAGGGAAGCTGTGAGGATTGGACCTCGGTCCCGCCCCCGTGAAATGTCCTGTTACGCATTGGGTGATGCACCTCACGCGTGCCCTGCCCACGAGTGCCGCAGTACTCCTACCGGCACCGGACCTAGGCTCCGCCCCGCGCCGCCTCCAGTGGCACAATGGAGGACGTCCCCCACCCCATCATTGCCCAACCAGACGTCCCAAGCCCCACAGAAGCAGAACAAGAAGTCCCACGCCCCATTGACGCCCAACCAAATGTCCAAAGCCCCATCAATGCCCAACCGGACACCCCCCGCTCATCTCACCCATCACCTAGCCATGTCGAAGTCCAAACGCATTACACCCTCACACCTTGCATGAGATCCAGCTCGGTCTTCTACATGATGAATGCTCTTAGTGGTTGCAAAATGCCTTGCAACACAACACAGCAATACAAGGACGAATGGAGACCAAGATTGATCTTCTTTTCAAGAGAATAGAGAGGATGGAGAGAGGCATGGGTTTTCAAATGCAAAAGATTGAGAGTGACATCGGTGGTCTCTATTTTTTGGTTGGTGTCATTGCCACTGTATGTCCAATGCAGGAGCAAGAGGGTGATCTGGAGGAGCCCTTTCCTTCCCTGGAGGAACCACATACCCCCAGTGTACCCTCCATCACCGGAATTGACCTGCACACCACCAAGACCATTCACACCTCTGGAGGTCCCCCGTCCACCCCCTCTGTCTCCACATATACCATTCTGTTGGAGGTGGTGACAACCCCGGAAAGAGCACAAGTATGAAAGTAGGAAAGCATCCTCCCAAAGCATCTACCCTCGCCCACTGACAGAAGCACAATGTGTGCTCCACCACCCACTGAAACCAGGACACCTGCAAATGCCACCAACGATGCGAATCCTCCAAGAGCATCAACCCTTGCCCACTGACAAAAGCACACCCACTCCACCACCTACAGCACCCAGGAGGCTTCACCTGCAAATGCCACTGGTGATGCAACACGATCTGATCCCAGAATTACATTACTAGAAGCTCAGGACTGGCGCACAAATTTCCATGCTCATTTTGAAACACCACGTCCGTTATGAGCTGTACCTTCAGTGGTGCCAACAAGTTAATTATAATGGCAAGAGGGGCAAAAATAATTTACAGAGAACTAGTATAGATGAAATCAATAATTTGTTGTGTTGGGTCTGAGGAAGGGACACATTAGTCTTGAAACGTTACCTGTACTAAAGCTCTGATGCTGTTAACACTTTATTGAAGTTTTTCAAAACTCAAAACAAGTCTCTTGTGTGCTCCTCCTTTCCTCCATTTTTGTGCATAGATGAAATCAAGAGTAATTTCAATATGACCCCACTTATTTACAAAGCTGCGAAAGACAGCATCAATGCCTTTTTGAAGCATAGAAAGGCTCTTTCCTGGAACCCGAACGGCTATGACGAGAACTACATGTTTAATTAATTTCAAAATAAAAATGCGCCAGAAAGATTTGTAATATCATTTTAAAAAGTTGTATTTTATAAAGTTTTCAATGTTAATGATTCTTTTATTTTTGCATGTCTGGAACGGGGCTAAGACAGAACGCACAGGAAACACACTCATTGTGCAGGAAAGACATCCATCAATATTGCCAGGTAATTAACTGTAATAAATGCCATGTTTTATTTCTCACAAACCCCACAAAACTCAGAATTGCATAATGTATTCAGTGTAATGTAAAGTCATAATGTAGTAATTATGTAAAGTACTGAACTTCATGGCATGCTTTGTTTCCCCAACCCCCCAAAAAAACTCAGCATTTCATAAAGTAAGGTTGTTTATTAATATTGAATATTGTCTCTGTCATTAGTGACCAAGATTCAGCCAGTTCGATGACGAAAAATAAAAGGATTGGAAATTTGGAAGAAGAGACTAGTTTGTATTTTTGTATTATTAATTTTTACTTGCTTATCGTGTCAAAATAAAACATTTCATTCTTTAAAAAAAACTTTTGGATATGTTCTTGTTTTTACTCTTTACATGTAAATTAAATACACTTACAGTAGTACAATACATGAAGTACTAAGGTCATTAATATATATAAATATCTTATTTAAATATATATAAATATAGTAAATAAAAGTTATACTTAACCCCTGCCAGGGTGAAGGCTAATAGCGCTTTCGCCATTTGTGTTGAAACAATATAAATATGCATTAAAGTTAAATGTGCGTTACGATACATGGTAGGCAGTAAGCACAGAGTGTGAATGTGGTAACCAACTGTATGCCACCCTTTGAATATCGGTCAGTTAATGTACAGTACTGTATCATACAGTAATTTTCTTTTCAACCAGGTTCCATAGTGACACGCATGTGCAGAAATTCTATCACACGCATATGCGTTTCAACCAGGTTCCACAGTGACACGAATGCGCAGAAATACTGTGACAGGCATAAAGTACTGTATGTAATGTAATCATAATGTAAATGACTGTACACAATGCCATGCTTTTTCTCCCCAAGCCCAAAACAACCTCAGGATTTCACAATGTACTGTAAGGTGCGATTATTAATATTGAATATTAAATGTAAGAGACAGCCAGTTCGACAAAAAATAAAAGAACATTTTAAATTTGAATGAAGAGACTTTGTATTTTTTGTATTATTAATTTTTACTTTATTATCGTGTGCAAATAAAACATTTAATTCTCTAAAAATACTTTTAGGTGTGTTCACATTTTAACTCTTTAGATTTCAATTAAATACACTTGAAGTACATACAGTACAGTACTATACTCTGTGTGATATCGGATCATGTACGCATGAATGGGAATACAGTACTGTAAGTGACAGGTTGCATTGCAATTGGATTTTTAAGACCCAATAACTCACGGTCGCTGACTTGAGTTTCTAGCCAGTATTGCAGACAATGCTAAATTTCTATTTCTGCATGCTAACCGGCCACGGTTAACCCAGGTTAAATTGCAGCTAACTCAAATGAAAAATTGATGAAATCTCATGCCAGGGACTGGCTCGGCTCAGGTTGCCACGCGGCTAGCGGGAGAGAACAGGCCGCTACATCTGTATATCTACATCGATATATAAAAGCCCAAATATAGCCTTTCCTTAAATCCTTATCTCGCTGCCTCAAAGTGAACGGAAGGTGGCAACAAGTATTAATGATGATCTATAGTTGCGCTTGTGCAGTAGGTTCAATCATACCATTAAAGCTTGAACAATGTACTCAGCTAAAGTGTGATAGATACTTGCCACGATGCAAGTGAGGGCCGCATGACAAGTAAGGCCTAAAACCCCCAAATAGGAAAGTTATGAAATAACAGTAGCCTCATTCTGGGAGAACCAGTGGAGTAGGCATCATCATTAACAACATACCTATAGTGCAGTATGAATCCTCATCAGAAAAAGCAGACAGCAAATCATTCAGTTGATAACGGGATACAACATTTAATTTATCCAAGTGTATGTCCCAACATCAGTTCACACAGAAAATGGAGTGGAAGACATCTACAGTACCATGAACTCAACTAACGTAACAACAAAGGAAATGATACCTAAAGATCATTATGGGAGATTTAAATACAAAGATTGGTGACCTGTCTTTCATGGTAAAAGATGAAGCATCAGTTGATAAGCAAAGCTATGGCAACAGGAATGAACATGGAGACAGATTGGGAGTATTTGCAAAATGTGAAAACTTCTACAGTATATAATGAATTACAGTAGTTCTTCAAAAAGAATCTGAAAAGACAATGGAAAATGGAATGAACACATTGGAATCAAGAATTAAATTGTCTATATCAGGGGAGCACAAACTTTTCCTGCTGCACCCCCCGGTCTTCCTTGTCCCACTTTCGCGCCCCCCCCCCCCCCGACCCTCCTAACTGGTATCCACGTCAAATGACGCTGTGGGTTCATGTGACGTCACATGGCCCTGCAGCGTCATTTGCCGCTGCATTGCCATGGCGACACGTCACAGCCGGCTGAATCCCGGTAAGTGAAGTATTGTAGGGCCTCACGCGATCCCCCCAGCATTTAATTTAAATGCTGTGTGGAAGAGCGCGGGGCCTCTGCAACCACCCATGCCCCCCCCAGCAAAATCGTCAGCCCCCCCTGGAGGGCGCGCCCCCAGATTGTGCTCCCCTGGTATATATCCTAGCTAATAGAAAGCATGTGATTGAAGAGATGTGCCGTCCTTAAATGTTGACAAAGGAAGTGATCATGAGTTTGTTCATGGTAAAAACTATATCCTGATGAGAAGATGAAAACTGAGTAAAAAGAAAACAAAAACAATCAACATAAAAAACCTCAAAAATTATTTGCTTAATACTGAAAGCAAACAAAATAATAATAATAAAAATAATAATACATTTGCAACTGACTTTTGTAGAGTATTGGATATCTCTGATAAACACATATTAGCCTTTAATGTTTACCACCAAAACTGGATTTCATAGCACGCTAACTTCAGCACTCTCTTCTCCTCCCTCTCTTCACTCAAATAAGACCCTGGACACTTAACATTGGAAGCACAATTCCACAAATGTATTCAAATCTAATAACTAGTTCTCAGAATTATATACCCCCTGTCAGAAGTATTCTCACGGGAAAAACGGAGCACAGCAAGTGAAAAATTAGGGGGCTAGATACTGGTAAATAAAAGTCCTTTAATCCATGGTAGACATCATGGCACGGGATATGTAAAAACCTCGAATGCGTTTCGGGCCGTCGCCCTTTGTCAACGAGAATGTTTCACAGACTGCGGCTGCCGCAGCTGATATAGGAGTTCCCCTGCCTCCAGCTGATTAGTGACGTATCAGACCAATGGCGCGAAATAGTCAAGGTACGATCTGATTGGCCCAAGCCCTGGACCAATGGGATCGCTGAGCTGTAAATGGAACGCTAGTGACGAGGAGGGGGGGAACGTCATACACCAGATGCGCAGCATGTGTATGTTGAAATGCATCAGCATACACTAAAGGAAACCATAAAATGTTAAAAATAAAAACATAAGAACATGTTAAAAACAATCTTATACGCTGAAGTGGTAGAATGGAGGACATAAATATTCACAGTATATGTATGCCCCCTGTCTGGCTCGCCGGCCGTTTCTAGTTCTGAGCCTAAACAGAAAAAGCCATTGCTCATGACTCCCACTGCTACCATAAAAGGATAGAAGATTTACTCCATCAGCCTCGACAGAGGGTACAATCTTATCAAACACCTCTACAATTTATTGAGCTCCACCAGCCAGGCAGGCCAACACAGCTGACAGCTGTGACAATGGAAACAAATAACTATTAAGATTAATAACAGCATAATAACTTTACATCTCTTTATATATATGGTTTTGAAGCTGTGTGCTCATTTGCAAGTCATTTCCCAGAATCCCTTGCTGCAGTGGAAGCACTGTGTGCTGGGTGATAATGGTGAAAGGCAGGGTTGCAGACCTGTCTAAGACATGCAAATGAGCATACAGTAATATTTTCATTTGCTATATGCACTGTGGAGGGTCTTTGTCACTTTTTTTACCCACCATAACTTAACTAAGTGTGGTATATACAGCACACACACACGCACACGCACACGAGCGACCATACACACACACACACGAGCTTCCACACGAGCACCCACACGAGCGCCCACTCCTAATGCGTAAATGTATATAAGGTAAATTTATTAAAATAGGACAATTGCCCACTCACATTTTAAAAATATATAAAAATCAGGAAAATAGATGTAGATGTGAGACACAGTAGGAATGATATATGGAGCATTTGAAACTCACTTCAGTCTAATGGGGCAGCAAAAAATGGCTTCCGTGTTCACTAACCATAATGTGGACATGTCCAGTAATGTCCAATTAGATCTCCATGCTGAGACTCATGATGATGCAATCGCTGTTATGCCAGTCCAACAGCTTGTCGAGAACTCTGAAATTTGTTTTGGCAATGCAGATATCACTGGACACCTGCTCATATCACGAGGAATCCTCCCATTAGCTGGCCCGGTGTCAACGTGATGATGCTCACCCACCTCCTGGGAACTCCGCAACAGTGAGAATGATATATGGAGCCTGTGTAACTCACTGAAGCCTACTGGGGATAGGACTGAATGGCAAAATGACTTCCATGTTCACTAACCAAAATGTGGAAAAGTCCAGTAAAGTTATGTTAGATCTCCGTGCTGAAACTCATGATGGTGCAAACGCTGTAATACCAGTCCAACAGTCTGTCGGGAACTCTGAGGTTTGCAATAATAATAATAAGGAGGGAGGGAGGACATGCCACAAGGATATAGGCCCCTCCCACTTCTCATCCTTCCCTTTCCTCAGTCCCAAATCCGAAATCACATCCAGTTTAACCCTTTAAAATCTAACCTGTAAGAGGATAAGGAGGTTGTGGGACATGTGTAATATACTGTAGAGGAGAGGGGAAGAGGCAGGCCCCCTCACCATAAGGCCCAAGCCCAAACGCATGGGCCAGCTATATTATTTTTTTTTAAATCTGGATTATAATTGTTTCAAAGGTACAGTAGTGTCTTTATATTACATGTTTGTTCAGGTAGAAATTGTTCCAAGCAAAAACATTACAAGACATTATATTTTAAAAGCCAGAACACACATTTTTAAGAGACTGAATGAAATCAGATGCATTCAATCAAAGTTCGTAGCTTTCTAAATTTGGTGACTTTTTCATTTGGCAAAGATTAAGTTTTTTTTTTTTTTTTTTTTAAATAAAACCATTTTCCACTGTGAAAGTGCCACTGTTATTGGGTAAGTATTCTATGCCTCGCAGTTCCATCTGCTCATTTTATTGGTTTCAACTGCTTTACACATTCACACACTGGAATATCAGGATTGCAATCAGAGGCCTCTAGGAGATGACAGCATCAGACCATGACCATGTTCCAAAATGATGATGTCAGCTTCTAATACAGAATCCTCATGTGCTTCACCTTGGCAGTGTCTTTTCTCACCCTTCGGTTACTAGCTGGCCTGTATAAAAGCACATCTATTATATTTTAGGAAGTGTGTGTTACATCCTGGAATGCCATTTAGGTATCATATGTTAAAACATTAATAAAAAAAAAAATCTTACAATAGCTGATTCATAGCAGGTACAAAAAAAGAGATGACTTTCAGACACTGTCAATGGTGTTTATATAAAGTTATTTGATGCACAAAGCAGTTTTGAGCTCTAGAATAGTGTTTAACTACTTAACCAATCTTTAAAACGTGCAAGTGCACACACACATAATGATTAAACATTACCACTTAGCAAAGAATAAGTCATAAGTAATAGAGGGGCTTACTCTACAAACTCCAAATCAGCCAATCACACTGCGTTTGCCCTACAACCTTAATTCAATGGGAGGGTTCAGCAAGCATTACAATGATAGGAAACAGGTTTCTGGGGGGTGTTTAAAGACAATTACATGATCCAAATTATTGAGGAACCAACCAGGAGAGGGGCAATATTGCATTTGGTAATACAGTATTAAACAATGTAGAAGTAATAACAAATATTCAAGTACAGGAATATTTGGGAAATAACATGGTCACATTTGAAATAAATGATCAAAAACCATATTACGTGGGTTCAACAAAGACTTAAAATTTTGCAATATTAGTGCCACAGGAGTTAGCCACAACCACTATATCACTGAACAATAGCTGAGGAAGAAGTTCATAGGCAGCTTGATAAAATTAAAGTAAATAAGGCACTTGGCCCCGATGGCATACATCCAAGAGTTTTTAAGAAGTTAAGTTCAGTAATAGCCAAGCCATTATATTTAATATTTAAGGACTCCATTTCCAAATGATCAGCACAACAAGATTGGTGTTAAGCAGACGTTGTGCCTATATTAAAAAAGGGACCTATATCACAATTGGGGAATTACAACCTGTAAGCCTAAAATCAATAGTGGGTAAGCCACTTGAAAGTCCAGGCGGGAGTAATATTCAGGAATACCTAACAGGAAAAAAAAATATTAGTCAGCATGGATTTATGAAAGATAGATCATGTGAAACTAGCCTTATTAGTTTAATTGAGGAGGTAAGTAGTAATTTAGACCAGGGTAAATGCCATCGATGTGGTCTACTTACTGTAGATTTTGCAAAGGATTTTGATATGTTTCCACACAAGAGGTTAATGTACAAAATAAGGCACATTGGACTCAGTAAAAATATTTGCACCTGGATTGAAAAGTGGCTGAATGATTGACAACAGAGAGTTGTAAATGTAACTTTCTCAGGTTGGGCTAAAGTTGTGAGTGGCGTACCTCAGGTATCGGTACTGGGACCCCTGCTTTTTAACTTGATTATTAATGACCTTGAGGTTGGCATAGAGCGCAAAGTCTCCATCTTTGCTGATGACACTAAATTGTGTAAGGTAGTAGAATCAGAGTAGGATGTAATTTCTCTCCAGAAGGACTTGAATAGACTGGAAACTTGAGCAGGTAAATGGCAGATGAGGTTTAATACAGATAAATGTAAGGTTATGCATTTGGGAAACAAGAATAAACAGGCAACTTTCAAATTAAATGGGGATACATTTGAAAAATCCTTGATGGAGAAAGATTTAGGAGAGCTTGTAGACAGCGGGCTTAAAAAGTGAACAAACCGGGCGCTCTTGAAACATATCAAAAATGCAGTGATAAGGTGAAATACCAGTGATACATACATAAAAAGTGCATCCAAATGTATCAAAACCATAAATACGCTGCTCAAAAAAACCAAAAAGAACATCCTCGTAGTTCTTGTAAAGCTTGTATTCTCGGAATGGGGAGCGCAGAATCAATGGATATGTGAAAAAATAAATAGAACATACATAATGCAATACTGTAGAAATAACAAAAAAATGTGTGTTCTGGAAATCATATGGTACTAAAACGCACATGGTGTAAGATTTAAACAGGCGTGGGTGTAATAACCTAGGGATGTCTCAGATATCCTTAGATCGGAAAGGGGACCTCCATCTCTCTCAATAGACAAGATAGGACACAGGAACTGTAGTTTAAAAAATAAATGTTATATTAGCAGAAAAAGTGCAATATTAACACTTACAATGAAAACAATATGAGCCAGCATGGAGTCAGAAAGGGCTCCCGCCCTGAACGCCACAGTTTTCCTGGGAAAATATAAACTGTGCGATGCTGCCTCTCACTCGGCTCACTCTCGCAGCTCTCAGGTAAGTTGTCTGATGTCACAGTGGTCTCCAGCTCATCTCAGCAAAACACGGCTCAATGCGCTTTGCAATACGGTTTGTCAGGGGCCGTGTAAAGCATTAGTAAGACCACACCTTGAATATGAAGTAGAGTTTTGTGCAAAACACCATAAAAAGAACTAGAAAAGTGTATAGAAAAGCCACCAAATAAAAAAAATGTTTGTCAGCTCATTTGTGTTTTCACAGTAGTAAACTCACTATGCATTGATATCAGTTGTGGTACATTATGAGTGCAATACCTACAGCTGTGGAATATGCCCTATACTAAGGGGATAACCACACAGAGATATACATATATTCTGTCTGTTAAATTCAAACATTTATCAGAGAGTACAGAGGAAGTCGCTCTCACACCTAGAGGATGATTTCAGATAATGTACTGAATCTACAGTTTGTGTAGATGCCCTCAAGATGATGGGGTACTATCTCAATGAACATTAACTCTCTACCTTGTATGGTTTAAGTGGATCCAATAAGGAATGTCCACGCTAATCAGGAGCATTAATGCCCAGGGTAGAGGTATATCTAAAGCTCTCCAAGCGTTCAATTAAAGTAGGTTTTAATATGCGTTGCTTTTCTTTATTCTCTCGATAAATACAAGTATTAATTTTAAGTTATTCCAGTAGAGGTTGAGTGCTCAAAGAGGGACTCCTGTTCATTTGTGTGCATACAGTAATTAAGTATGGATGTCTCTAGTGTTTCTTTGTTGTATTTTCTTTCTATGAATCTATTTTTTAATATCTCGGCCTGAAAAATACAGTATATATATATATATATATATATATATATATATATATACATATATATATATATGTGTATATATATATATATATATATATATATATATATATATATATATATATATATCCGTGACTTTAAAAACATTAGAACAATATTGCAGAGACACTGGCATTTACTCCACCAGGATCAGATTTTGAAAGATCACCTCCCTAAAACACTATAATAATTTTTAAAAAGCAGACAATATAAAAACAAGACTTGTTCCTAGTATGTTCTAAACACCATTGCTGCCCAACCCTTCATGTTGGCTACTCAAACCAATTGTGTTTTTTAAATGTTCCAAGTGTAAAGCTTGTTCACATGGTAGATAGAAAAAAGGGGGGGGGGGGTATGAGCCCCTAAGATTGATGCTACAACGTTGCAGTATGTGGATATATATTAGACAGTGGAGTAATACACCGCAGCAACTAGATATACATAAAATCCAATAGAATCAATAACCTTCCATGATAAACCCATAAACCTAGACAGGGGGCTTTTTAAAGCAAGGCTGGTAGAAGTACACCGGAGCCCTGTCAGAACAGTGCCCCAAAGTAAATCAGATATCCAGCTACTGCTTGCCTTACCTGCGTCCGGTAATAGAAGGGTTAAATCAGCTGGCCCGCATGTCCGATGAAGCTGTAAGGCTGCCAGGTGCTGTTTGAGGAAATTTGCTGCTGTTGCTGACCGCGGTGGCGTGCTCCTGCTCGTAAGTAGGTAAACAGGTTTGGTGAGAGGAAACGGCGGTCACTGCTGCTCCACAAAAAATACTCCAACCAGGCGCGTAAAAACGAAATAATTTTAATGATCAAAAACAAAAAAGAGCTTCCAAATGATAGTGTACCTCTGACGCGTTTCGTTCTATACTAGAACTTTATCATATGATAAAGTTCTAGTATAGAACGAAACGCATCAGAGGTACACTATCATGTGGAAGCTCTTTTTGTTTTTGATCATTAAAATTATTTCGTTTTTACGCGCCTGGTTGGAATATTTTTTGTGGAGCAGCAGTGACCGCCGTTTCCTCTCACCAAACTTGTTCACATGGTAGCTAGATAAAGAACATTTTAAATCTATGGCTGCAGGAGAGTGTTTTAAAGTAAAACAGTTTATGAACTGCAGGATATTATCCGTCGTCTACTTGATCTGCAATATGTGGGGCGTACTAGTAGACCCCTCCGAGTACGGGTATTGGAGCATATGGGCAACATTAAAAGAGGACTAATCACGCACAATGTCTCGAAACACTTTTTGCAGAAACATAACAGTGACCCAAAAGGCCTGTTGTACAGAGCTATTGAACACATTCCTGTTAATTGGCGTGGAGGCGATAGACTTTCCAGTCTAGCCCGTAAAGAAACCTTTTGGATTTATAAGCTCAAAACGTTGTCTTCTTCAGGTTTTAACATAGACATCGACATAGGGGCATTTATTTAACTAGTTCCCTGTCTTACCTCTATTATTTCTCTGATTGTCTACTTTTTCACTTACATGACCTTGGTTTTTATTCTCATTTTTTATTTATTCCTTGTAGATACTACACCTTGCAACAATTAACGTATTTTAGACAGCATTTGTTTCATTATAAGTTTTATTATGATTTTTATGCGAGATCATCATTCTAAACATTTTTATCATTTTATTTGCTGTTTTTATTACCGCAATTTTATCATCGGATTTCATAGATGCTAGTTTAGCTTCCTTGATCCTGTATACCTTGTTAGGCTATGACTTTTAGCACCACAGGTGACCGAGACATGTGTTTTTAAACCCCAATTTAATTTGGGAGGTTTTAGAATGTATAACTATTCGTCTGATTTTAAATACATTTATGTATAAGTTGTATTTGCCTTTGCTCTTATTTATTTACATTCCCTCATATTCATGAGCATTAGTCTCCAGTGTAACAGCATTGTTATAAAAGAATACTCTCTGGATCCCTCTCTGATTGCTACACATTTATGTACCACCTTAGATTACTATGATATTGTACATTAGATAACAAAGAGACTTTTCATTGTTTCTCTATTCATTTCAATTTCCCTTTAGCACTGCACATTAAGTGCATCAAAGTGCTTCCTTTTGCAGATGTATATGAGTGTGGGTTTAGCATTTTCTGTATTTCAAACACGTCTAACTGTCTGTAAGCAACAAGAGGGTCCATTAGTCTATCTTTTAACACAGGGGCTAAACAATTTTTTGATGACAACTTTATATGGTCTTTGGTGACACACATTTTATCTTTGTATTAGGAGCCAATTATTCAACAGAAGATTACTAGGTATAGATTAGATTACTAGGTATATATAGACCGTCGGATCCACAAAGCCCACAGGAACCTGATGAAGCGTTAATTTGCGAACGCGTTGTTCCAGTGTGAGACGTGGAGGAGTTTTGACCGTCGTCAGCCACTAAAGTCTCCGGAGGTGTCCTGTGTACAGTCCCACTATCCGGACGTGGGAGCGGGGATCAACTGCAGTGGGAGATCGATAGAAGCTGTGTGAAGCCGGAGCGAACGTTTTTTTAATGCGAGTGTGCAGCTATTGTCTTTTAATTAATAAATTGTATTTGCACCAACTTTGGCCATTTTTCATCCCTTGGGAACGCATTGAGAGGACGAAGGAGGGCTGTAGTAATACCAGAGAGTAGGATAAGTGATCCAGGAGAACGGAGTTACACAGACCCTCATCAGTCACTCACACATGGCCGTGTGAGTGTTATATATTTTGATATTTTATCACCCTTTGCCACCGCTCCATTTGCTATTCCTACCCCCTCCCCTTTTCTCTCTCCGTCCCCTTCTCCCTTCCGCCCCTCCCCCGCATCACACTCAGAAGTTTTATATTCATTGTGATCTATTATGATCAGTTTTATGGTGATTAAAGGTGCATGATTTTCATTGCATGTATCCTTTTTCTTTGCGCTCACCGGAATCCATTCATACTCAATATTTGGAGTCAGAAAGGAATTTATTTTTCCCCTTATGAGATGTCATTAAATGATATTTCACTGGTTTTTTTTGTTTGCCTTCCTCTGGCATACAAAATATACAGTAAATACAAATATAGGATAAGTATCTGTCGTACGTATCTGTCATCTAAATTTTGTATAGGTTGAACTTGATGGACGTACGTCTTTTTTCAACCTCATCTACTATGTAACTATGTAACTATATCTGAGTTTTTAATATTAAAACAATATATTTTGTACACTATCTTTCTATATGTGTTATTGTTATTCAAGTATTGCACAGTGTATGTTGTTTAATTTCTATTGCATTGTCTGAATCCATTTGCTTAGAATCATGGCTGATATCATAGAAAAATAAAATATTTAGTCATAACAAAGTGAAAATATTTCCCCTAAACGCCACATTTGATTTCTGTAATCAGATTACAGATGCAAGACTATACTCATATTAATATCCAACAGGAGGACCTTCTCTAGTTTAGAGGAAAACTATGAGAAGTCCCCACACTTCCAAGGCTGAGGAGAAATGAAGTAAATAAGAAATGGTGCTCACAAGATGGAAGGTACCTGCCACATCCACCCAGAGACATGAGTAAAGTATACCAGATTTTGTAACCTTCAGATTTAAACACCAAAAATTTATTGAGCCAAAAAGCAGCCCAATGTTTCAGTCAAATGTTTGACCAAAATATTGCATTGCTGTATGGTTCAATAAAATATTTTTGTCTAAATCTAAAGTGCCCATCTCCCTTTGTCTAGACCTAAACAACAAAACATACAGATATGTGTTTGTGTGCACCATTTTTTGAAAGATTATACTGTATACTGTAGATCTTTTTGCCAACACTGTCATATCTTTCAGTACAGAATGACTTTCCTAGTGATGAGTATCAAAAATCTTATAGCTTTTGATGCCTTTCTGTGAATTTTCCACTACACAGTACAGAGGTGTCACATTTTAGTATTACAGTAGGTCACAAACATGCAAATTTGCTCTTTTGAAGTCACAAAACAAGCTGTGGCTGAATTCGCAAGTGATTCACAAAGTATTAGATTGCAGTGCTTACTGTATCAAGTATGTTTAATATGCTAATATGCTAAATTCTTTAAAAGCTCTAGATTCGCCTAATGCTGAGACTATAAATAGGGCACACACACCATGTCTCACTTATTGTCTGGTGATATTTTGCTGAAAGCGTACTAATTTTACAATATTATTAGCCCTTTGAAGCTTTGTTAAACGTTTTGCAGAGAATTCCAATGGGAGGCGGGGGATTACTGTTACCGTTTATTTTAATGCACTTTGGACAGTTTTGCACATCTCTACTATACAGTGTTTGTGAGAATGTTTGACACATCTCTATTTGGATATTGCACTGCAAATCTCTATAGTATGCTTCACCATTTCAATCAGGACCTTTCACACAAGCACCAAGAAAGACAGCTGAGCGCTGGGCCACACACATACAGTACACACACGAATGAATATGAGGAAAAGACAAGAGATAAAATAAGCACTACTAATTTTTCTTCAAGAGTTTCTAGTAATTATACTGCACTTAGAAAGCAAATTCTGTGTAATGACATAGTTAAGTGCACACTAGTTACATTATGTAATGTGTACTTAAAATTCCTTTTTTGAACACAGATAGCATGGTAATTATGTCATATGAAAGCAATCTTTTCACATATAAATTGTCTATGTAGTTAAACATACATAATTACATAAAACTACTGTATATATAGAGAAATATATTTAATAAAAAACAACATCATAAAAATGTTCATCACTTCGGCTACTATTTTGGTGAATGGTGGCTTTGTTGTGGTATAAAATTGCCCCCTTTCAAAGAAGAAAAGGTACAGAAGGATTCTGTTGTGTCTACTTTTGACTTTTAAATCAGCATGATATGTATTCAACTGAAACAGTGATAGTTTAAAGAATCCAAGCAGCCGAAATACATGCAATATGCAAGTTCACTTGACTCGTAAAGGCAAAATAGCCTGAATGTGTATGTGGAGTCTATTACACAAATGATTTATGGGAAAAAAAACTGCAATGCTTTATAATCTGACAAAGATAAGATAATTGTACCCTATGTCTATCATTTTAAATATCTAATTGTTTCTTAACAATCTGTAACCCTAGGTTTGTTTTTCTGACAAGTAATGGAATAAGTATCAATTAATCTTTAGAGCGCCTTTTTGATGTGGTACCAGATACTTTATGGACTGTTGCTCGTTTTCTAGTGGAAGATCGGTCTGACCGCTTCAACGTAGCAACCAACCTGACCCAAATGGAAGTGGAACCTGATCCACTTCTGTTCCCGACATTCAGGCGACAGTCACATCATGTGATTGCTCCAGGAGCGATCACATGATGTGGACATGCTGGAGGTCCTGTGGCACTCTAGTGTCACTGTGCCCCCGGCACTATAAAGGTAACCAGTTGGTATATGTAATGCTTTGCTCTTTATGATTTTGCTTCACAATAAAACCAGATTCTTAGTACAGCACTAGGCTTGTGTGAGGTTCTCTATGTGTTCTATATTATTCCGCAGAACTACAGGGTGGGAAATCATTTACATTTTACCTTGGGAGCAAAAGAAAAAAGAGAGAGGTGATACAGTACCTTCTAAAACTGAATTAAAGTGTGGTAGGTGCACAAGGGGTGGAAGTTTAAACAAGCGCAAATAAAGTCCTAACCAGGGAAACCCCTAATAATGTGCAATCAGTTATCCAAATGAATTACAGTGTCTTGCATAATAAAGTTGAGGAAGAATGGAGTGCTAAATAGCCCTATGCACATAGGTACCATTTGAGATACCGACTACAGTGTAACATGAATACAGAATGGAAAAATGTCCCTTAATAATGTGATTAGAGCATAAAAATAATAGTTAATAGTATCAACAAATAAAATACTGCGGGGACATATATATCTGCAGTAATCTGTAAAAGTACATTCTGAAAGAGAAATAAAATTAAATCTCTGCAAATATCTTGCATCAGCTTGTATGCATAGCTGTAAGATAGCTTAGTTTTGTAGGAGATATAAAGTATCCCTGCAGCCTCTGTAGCAGGCTGCCTGCAGCACCACGAGTTTGCTAGTTTGTTTAGAAATAGAAACCCGGAGGACTATATGGTAACAATGCACCAGTTTTTTAATCAGACTAAATACTGTTAATACAGTGAGTACAGCTTTGAACAGTTTATGTTGCAGCTTAGAACAGCTTCAATAGTAAGGTGCACCAAAGGAACACACATCATAAAACTGTGGCCCAGAAAACACGCATACTGTATAGAATCAATTTCTCTCTCTATTTTGGATTTCTCTCAAAGTTGGGCTACTGAGCTATTTCAAACACAACAGTATGCAAGCAGGTAAAATATCACTGGCTACATCTAGAAAACAGTAACAACTCTCGAAGGTGCAGTGGTAGGACAGAACGTGAAAAAAACCTTACAGAAGACTGGCACCTGTGGTAATCTTTAGGTTGTCCACTGGTAATATCTCAAGTGTCCAACAGATGTACGGATATTCTGCGCTTTCTCTGTAACTGAGGGAAAAAAACAAAACAACAATCTTTATGTTATATGCCTGTTACTTAGCCCAGCCACTAGCCAACAAAAATGACTATCCTTCCACCTTACCTAGTGCCCAGACAACAGGTACTGAGCTGCCTGTTCATTTGTTAATTATCCAAATGATAATCCCTGAACTGCTTCTGCTTAACTTTCAGATGAAATAAATACCCCAACAACCTTCCTTTATATACCTGGTCGCCAGCCCAGATACGAGTCCACCAATAAGAACTGAGCAAGTAAAACAATCCTTTCATCGTATCTGGAACCTAGGCAACAAGTACTGAGATTTCTGCTAACAGCAGCAGCAAATCAGCACATAGAGTATGGGAGAGGATCATTCACAGGTTCATCACCCTTCCGCCAGAAGGTTTGGGGCCATCATTTATCTTTACCCTTACACTATTTAACATTAGACACAGATCACAGTGGCTGTTGCTTCAGAAAGGGAATAAGATGTGAAGTGATACACTTGACAGTGCTGCGTGTTTGATTCCTTCCATATTGTTAGTATAAAAAGTAATAACAATAATAATCCCACTCTCCTCACAGAAAAAAAAAAAAGCAATTTAGTTTTCAGACAGCTGGATACATGAAACCTTTGTCTCAAAAATGTCATTATTAATAGGATAGAAAAAACTAGTTACAGAAAATATGTTTTTATTTAAGTACTAAACCCTGAAGAATACAGATGGGCGCATTTTTGTTGTTGCAGATTTGGGTACGAAGAGGATTGGCCAGTTCCTTTGGTCCGGGGATTTCCAAAGATCAGTCTCAAAAATACCAATCAGCACCACTACCACTGACACCAACGCCAGCTTCTTCTGTGCCTCTTACTGCTGTTAGTGCTAACAAAAAGCCCATTATTAACTAATTTTCAAATTGCTTATCCTTCTTGTCACAGTCCAAACAAACAAATAGTGCCGAACAAGTTCAGAAATTGAAGTTACTAGATTCTGAAGAGCTGTTAAAAAAGTCCGATGTTGAAGAGGGAGTCACAAATTGAATATTCATCCGTTCAAATATCACTTGATATGAATGAGGATACTGGTGCTGATGATGAGGATCATGCTAATGCTGTAAAGACGGTGATTTAAGTGACACTGGTGGTGGTGGAGGTGCCCTGGGCAATGATGATGAATATGATATTTCAGATAAAAGTGATGATACTGTGATCGTTCTTCACGATTATGAAAATACAGATTCAATGACAAGTAAAGCGATCAAAACAAGCGGTAATAATAATAATAATAATAACAACCACCCTGTATATTCTTTATTTAAGGAACAGAAGCCGTCATCATAATCAAAAACATTCCGTACATTGATGTTTCCTTCCTCCTCATCAGCATCAACAAAAACACACTCTGTAACACAGATTTCATCATCACTATGACAATTGACCAATCATGGTTCTATTTGTTGTGATGATAATGTCGACCTCCCAGGGCCAACACCATCTGCACCACAACACACACCAGTTATAGTACGTCTCCCATTGCCCATACTTTAAATACAAGAAGGGCCATTGTGGGGCGTTATTTTAAACTCTGTAAAAACTGGATAGCTGGTTTCAGCAAAGAGATATGGAACATAGATGAGGGAAGGCGTAGGCAATATGCTACTAGGTTGACCTCCTCCACCATGGAATAGGGTCCAAGAAACCTAGGTGCCAATTTTAGCGTGGGCACCTTGAGACGGATATTTCTAGATGATAGCCACACCCTATCTCCTGGGGTTGAATTTTTTGATCCTGTGACGTCCTAAGATTCTCTCACCACGAATCCTGTAGAAAACAAATTCTGTTATCCGCTGCCGGTACCCCGGAACTAGGTGTGGCAATAGGCAGGAGAGATGGGTGAAACCCATAATTTATGAGAAAATGTGACTCCATGGTGGATTCGCTGCCCAGGCTATTGTGTGCAAATTCGGCCCAGGGAAGAAGGTCAGTCCAGTTATCCTGGGTGCGTGAGACGAAACAACGTAGGTATTGCTCCAAGGACAGGTTGGTTCGCTCTGTCTGACCGTTGGTCTGGGGATGATACCTGAAGAAAAATGTAGAGAAATACCCATCTGGTGAGAAAAAGAACGCCAGAACCTCGAGATGAATTGTGAACCTTGTTCGGAGACGAATACCTGTGGTACTCCATGCAGGCGAAAAATTTCCTTTACAAAGACATCTGCTAATTTGGGCGAATTGGGAAGACCTTTCAGTGGACCTTTCAGTGGAACAAAGTGTGTTTGCTTGGAACAGCAGTCTACAACAACAAAGATGGTGTTCATTCACTTGGAAACAGGCAACTCTACTATGAAGTCCATGGACAAGTGGGTACATGGACGGTCCGGGATGGGGAGAGGACGAAGAAGTCCTGGTGGTTTGCTCCGGGGAGTCTTGTTACAAGCACTTGTCGAGTACGCAAGAACAAATTCTTTGATGTAATTCTGAATGCTGGGTCACCAGAAGGTCAGCTCCACAAGATCGGTGGTCCTCCTAATACCAGGATGTTCTGAAAATTTGGAAGAATGGCCCCATTCTAGAACTTTCCTCCGGTATGGTGATGAAGTGAAAAGATAACCTCCGGGACATTGAGACCCTTTGGAATATGAGACTGGTCTTGTAGAATGTCATTGAGTGCATCAAACGTGTTCGCGGAAAGTATGTATTTAGAAGGGAGTATGGTCCCTAGGCGATCCTCGTCTTGTCGTCAACCAGAAACTGTTGTGAAAGGGCATTGGCTTTAACATTTTTAGAACCTGGATGAAAAAGAAATAATAAAATTGAAACGAGAAAAGAAAAGTGACCAACGAGCTTGTCGAGCACCTAGGTGTTGAGCTCCTTCAATGTAAAGTAAATTTTGGTGGTTTGTCAAGATGGTGATAGGGTTCTCAGTGCCTTAAGAGTAGTAGGACGAGGCCAATCCAGGACTGCCTTCAACTTGGTGATCCTACAAACGTTGATCTACGCGGATGCAGATGGCATTAAGCTCCTCGAGATCGATAGGGCACTCTTGTGCAGCGAGTTTATCCTTTAATGTCTCAGAGAGAGCCTGCCAGAAGGCAGCCGACAACGCCTTGTTATTCAACCCGGTCTCAGCAGCAATAGTACGAAACTCAAGAGCGTATTTAGCGACAGGACGGTTTCCCTGGGAAATGTGGAAAAGAGAAGAAGCAGCAGTTACCTTGCGGCCAGGTGTGTCTAAGAATTCCCGGGCGAATTGACCGATATCCTGAGTAAGGTACGATCTTTGTTCCCAGATGGGTGAAGCCCAGGCAAGGGAAACATCGGTGAGTAGTGAAATGATATACGCCACCTTGGATCTTTGAGAAGGAAAACGAGAAGGCATAATTTCGAACTGAATGAAGCATTGATTCAAAAACCCTCGGCATTAGTGGGGATCTCCACCATAATAATTGGGTGTCGGAAGTCGGGGTTCAGATGTCAAAGTCATCGGCATAAGGTTTGACGTGGTAGCAGAAGGACCTGAAGGAACAGGACTAGGAAGATGGGCTTGCGCCAAGTCAGTGAGAGACAGGAGATTTTTCTGTAAAAGATCCATGCGTCGGTCGTTCTGCTCTAAATATTTCTCAATTTTTGAAAACATGCTGGTGTGCATGCTCAAGACTCACCCCACCTCAACGGGGTCCATGTTTGTGGAGCTGAGCATACTGTAACAGAATGCTCACCACAAACAAGGAGTGACTGCGAGGCCGAGGTTGGGATAGATACATAACGCCACCCACAGCCGCTGGCGCATTTGGAGTGTTGGTTGGTCAAAGTTGCCGGGCCAGTTTTGGAGAAGTAAGGATAATCAAAGATACTTGCCGAGTTCTGGGTTGGAGAGATGCGGATCGTTGTGGTACTTTGCCTAGGTCGAGGTTGGAGAGGTGCGGGTCGTCGTTGGTAGCCGGGGTCAGGAGTATAGAAGAGCGGAAACCAGAGAGAGAGCCGAGGTCAAGAACAGAGAGCTAGGAACCGAGGAGCAAGACAAGACTGTGGAGGCAAGGGTAGCAGTGAACACTTCAAAACAACAAAGGTTTATGCTCAGCCGATTTGCCAGTGGGCTGGCTGAGCATATATAGGAGAGCGGGACAAATGAATAGACAGACAGAGTGGAGGTGTGTCCTCAGTGCAGGCTGTGATTGGCTGTAGTCGTACAGGAGACAGGTGTGGGAAGGATTGCTGATGAAGACTGATGATGCGGTACATGCGCGCGCCACGCGCTGATGGCATCACCGAGCGGGCGCAACCTGTAGGCGGGACCAGGAGATTGTGCATTTAACTTCACGTGTGATGCAAGCGCATCCATAGTGCGGCGGCTGGTGGTGGATGACCCAGATGATGCATTGCAGGAGGCAGAGGAAGAGGGGAACATGATCGCTGGCCGGGGTACGCAGGGAACATGCTGAGGGCAGAGAGACTCACAGATACTCACATTTACCCTCCAATTCCAGGGGTCTCAGAAAGCTCTTGAACAAAGCCAGGATCCTCAACAGCCATGGTCCTCGGGTAAAGTCCAAAGTCCTTTTCGTCATTCTTTTTTCTTATTTCTTTATCTTCATCTGTTTATTGTAATCCAATTGGGGGTCTTCTTTCATTGACACCCACGGGAACCACCCCAGGTGCCCCAGACACCCGTGGGAACCACCCGAGGACCCCCAGAGACCCGTGGGGCCCCCGTACACCCACGGGAACCACCCAAGGACCCCTGGACACTAGTGGGGACCACCCGAGGACTCCCAGATACTCGTGGGGCCCCCGGACACCCGCAGTAACTACCTGGAGGCCCCCGGACACCCAGGAGGACTACCTGAGGACCCCCAGACACCAGCGGGGACCACCCGGAGGCCCCCGCCGGCTTCTGGTAGCAATACTGTGCTGAAAAAATAATTCTTTTATGCATGTCTCAATTTCTTTTGCACCAGCCTTTAGCTGGGGGAAAAAGATGGCAAGCTTTTATACTACGATAAATTTATCACGGCCTTGTAAATAGAAGTTACTGGCAAAAAAACATCGGGTTTGCCATTTTTTGGCCTATCAGACGACTTTTTTTGTCTCTGACTGTTTAGGGGCGATAAAAAGCCATCGCGCGCGCGCACACACACACACACACCCACTACAGTCTCACCCTTTATCTATACTCACTTATAATGCCCTGAAATCAGACAACCATCTTTCAGACCTGAAGGGATTATCATAATCCTATTTTATAATTATACATACAGTTTACTTGGAAAGATTAAATTAGTCTTTAAAATACATTTTTCTTTTTTATTTTCCATAAAACACTTTTAAGTGTCCATTTTTACTCGGTCCCATGTAATACTAATCATTTACGATATTTCTTCTTCTTAAATATTTGGCTGACAAAAATGTGTACTTTACAAACAAAGGATAAAAGAAAAACAATGGAAATTTAAAGTTTATTTTATGCAGTTTTATGACAATGGATATTACAGAGAGAAGACGACAGATTTAGTGGAGCTACAGCGGCAGAGATGGGGTTGTTGATCTTCATTAGGTAATTGTTTTGTTTAACTGCATTTTCCCCTGGGCTCAATGCATCAGCATCCTACTCTATGTAATAAATAGGTAATTTGCTTATGGTACTAATGGAATTTCATGGATGAGGTACCCTCTTATTACCTTACAAATAGTTTTCAATTATACTAAACATTTATTTTTTCAGTTCTACTTCTGATGATATTTGAATTGAAATATGGAGTGTTTTGAAGCCTTTAAATGCGCAATTTCACCTAGTCAACCACATTATACCATTTCATAAAGATTTTAACAGTCTAATTGGATAAACAAATGTAACCTACTAATAGCAAATATTTGCCTACCTTCATTTTTGGTGAAATTAACTATTTTGAATATCAAGTTGAATATCATAGGGGCCTCTGAATGGGGAAGTGTTTGTCAATCAAGTGTTTCCTTACCCTTGTCTCACCTTTCCTTATCAGAGAGCTAATAAATAAAGGTGTAGAGGGACAGTAGAATAAGGTTTCTAGCTGTGCAAGCTATTGCTGAGCACACAGTGACAAAAGTCAAAAGGAAGTAACCAGAGGAAATTAAACCCTTCCCTTCCCAACTCACCAACCATGTTTACAAACTAACATAAGAAAATGTTTTAAAATTCTTATTCAGTAGGTATCCCATTCAGGGCCGCCACCAGGGGGGGGGGGGGGCAGCAGGTGTTGGTGTCCCGGGCCTAGTGACTCAGGGGAGTGTCCCCCTCGGCTTCCCCTGCAGTAGAGGCCTTGGGGCCGGGCCTTAACTGTGCTCTCCCCAGCCACACTTCTCAGCCTCCCCACCATCCCCAGGGCCCTCCTCACCATCCCCAGGCCCCTAATGGCATTCCCTCGGATTCCCCATCCAGGTCCTACCACCTGGCATCCTTCCCCACCCCTCAGTCCCAGGCCCTACTAGGATCCTTCCTCCCAGCGCCCTCCCAAGCCAGGCGGCTCCTCAGAACCCCCAACGGCCGCCGGACACCGCAGCCAACGGTCCCGAACATCCCCAAGGTATGTCTACTTTTTATATATGTATTGGGGGGAGTGGGAGTCTTTTTATATGTATTGGGGGGAGTGGGAGTCTTTTTATATGTATTGGGGGGAGTGGGAGTCTTTTTATATGTATTGGGGGAGTGGGAGCCTTTTTATATGTATTGGGGGAGTTGGGGTCTTTTTAAATGTATTGGGGGAGTAGGGGTCTTTTTATATGTATTGGGGGAGTGGGGGTCTTTTATATGTATTGGGGGTGGGGGGTCTTTTTATATGTATTGGGGGTGAGGGTCTTTTTAGATGTATTTGGGGGGAGTGGGGGTCTTTTTATATGTATTGGGGGTGAGGGGGAATTTTTATGTGTATTGGGGGCTTGGGGGAGTTTTTATATGTATTAGGGGCTTGGGGTATTTTTATATGGGTTGGGGTATTTTTTATATATATTGGGGAGGGTTGTTTTTTTTAAAATGATGTGTGTGTGTGTGTGTGCATGTGTGTGTGTGCGTGCGTGCGTGCGTGCGTGTGTGTGTGTGTGTGTATGGGGGGGTTACATGTATTGTTTTTTTATATGTATTGGGTAGGTGGTTTTTTTGTATCCATTTGGGGAGGTGGGGATTTTTTTGTATGTATTTGGGAGTGGGAAGATTTTTGCACTGGGGGGTGGGAAGTTTTTTGGTATATAACTTGTGGGGGAATTGTGTGAGGGGGGAGGGAATGAGTGAGGGTGGGGTAATTGACGGAGGGAGAGGAGAGAGCAGGTGAGTGAGGAAAAGAGGGAGTAAGAGTGAGACGCAGGGGAAAGAAATACATGTGAGGCGGGAGAGTGAAAGGGGTTGAGACGGAAGGGAGAGAAATACATGGGAAGAAGGGGGGGAAAGAGAGGGGGCTCGTGAGGTGGGAAATGGGGGGATAGCTCGCAATACCATCGACACGGGGGCCCCTGCTTAAAATGTTAAGGTTGTGTGGTTAGGCCTCTTGGGTGGGTAGTGGGATGTCTCAACCCCTTTATTACCATAGCGGTTACTACTGCTAAGGTAATGAACAGGTTAACCCCTCCCCCAACCTTCCCGGTAGGCATAACCACCCACCCTGGGGCAACTACCCCATTCACTCACCCCCTCTAACATCAATATAGCACGCACCCTGGTTTAACCCCTTCATTGCCTTAGCGCCAGCCGCTAAGGTAATGAAGGTGCTTTTATTTTATTTTGATAACACAATTTTGAAGCAAGGGGTCTCCGGAGCTAAATCGCATTAATTGCAGCCTCAGGGACCATCTTCTTCCCGAGTTACAGGCCCAAGTATAGGGTGCCGGTATTGTTTAAATCTCCTGCGCAACGTGACCGGGTCATTTAAATGCAGAGGAGATACTGGCATCCCATACTGGGTCCTGTAACTTGTGAAGCAGGGTGTGCCAGGGCTTAAATTAATGCAGTTCAGCTCTGGAGACACCCTGATTCAATATTGTATTAATAAAATTGTTATTAAAACTGTGCGATCGCCTGTGAGAGCTGTGCAGGAAGATGCTGCTTCTCTCTGTGCAGCTCTTCGAGACTGCTAGAGCGAAATGGAATGTTAAGTTCATTTCGCTCGTTAAGCAAATACAAATTAGTTCTGTTTGGCATTTTTTTTACTAAACGCAAAAAAAATTGCGATTTTTCTTAGTGAATACAGTTTTTACACAAATTTCATAGCGTTTAGTAGAAACATGCCAACCCTATCGGTAATGCTATCAATTTATCAAAGTTTACTGAATATACTCCAGAGTTCTTTTGTAAGTTTTTGATGATATTAAAAAGATTTTTTGTATAACTCCACTTTGTAAAATAAAGAAAAATGGATAAAGGGTTTGCCAACTATAAAATATGTGATTAAATGGCAGGTCTACTGAGGTTTTGATGTGTTCTGGGTCATAAAGGTGGACATAGTTATGTTCTCTGTCTAAGTTTTGCTAATCACTATCCTTTGTGTGTGAATGAAAATGTCATTCCGTGTGCACAGAATAGGGGCAGAAACCTAAGGCATAAGGGGCAGGGCTGCATGCAGCCTTTGAGATGTCCAACCTGTTTCCTCCTGCTATCCTAAATCCTATAGTACAACTTGTAATGTTGTTTCATTTGCATAGAAATGCTAGGTTTCTATAGTCACAATGTTCTATAGCTCTTTATTAATTTTATATATAGATAATGTTGCTTAGCTTGTAAATAAGGATGCCCATTTATGTGTAACACACTTGCCCCCACCCTCCCCCCAATCGCAGATAGGGATCATGTGTGGGTAATCTACATGTATTACCGGGTATGGTGCAATACCTGTTAGGCTCACAGGAGACCTGAGCCTCCGCTGATGGGAACCTGGGGTGTATCCTGGGACGATTACAACGCCTCCACCTGTGCCGGATTCTAGAGTGTAGAATAACCCCTGACAGAGAACCCACATACAGTAACCACATACACTAGGTTATGGTTAAACAGTTTACAATATACACAATATAACAATAACAACAGTGTCACAATAACACAAGGCCTCACAAGGGATGTAACACCACACCTTATTCCCCAACACCATGTACCCAAGAGTCCAAAGCCCACCCAAGTCTGAGACCGCGCTGCCCACTAGTTTGAGTAGATGGTTGGTGCACGTGTTGTGAGGAAGGTACCTGCCGGATGTGTCCACACCTGGGCGCGCAGATGCTGTGCTTGGGATCCCTGATCCAGAAGGGTGATCCCACGACGTGATCCGGTTCTACGGTGGATGGCTCCCACATGGAGTGATCCACCTTTGTAATGTTTCTTATCTCTGCTAGCTACAGAGTGATTCACCTTTGTCACCAGTGGCCAGGATATCCACGCTTCCTGGCTGTAACCCTCACTTAAGCTGGCTCTATAGGACCGTGTCCCTATCCTATGGGGCGGTCCCTGCAGCAACCACAACCTGAGGGGAGTCGGGGCCTAGCTGGGCCTAAGGGGGGACCTCTGACCTAGTGCAGGGACTACTGGCAGATGCACACCTTACCCTTACTCTGTCCCAGCACCGACTGACTAGCGTGGTCTCTCTCTGTAGTATCTATATCCTGTCAGCAGGGATTCTAGCAATCCTATTGGCTCTCGCGCAACATGTGATCGTCCCTAGGCATTGTGGGAGCTGTACCCCCTATAAACAGACTCTTGCCATTGGCTGCTGGTTCGCACACTTACACCTGCACATGTGCGGACTCTCATGCCAAACCTAACATGGGCACCGCAACTCCTGGTGCTTTATTGCGCATGCGCGACTACACTGCGCATGCACGACCTCGCGCAAGATGGTGGCGCCCTGCTTCAGATGCCACTGGGAGCCCCCGGCGATGTGCTCACCCCCGCAGCTCCCCGACACACAGCGGGGGTCCCCCCCGCCAAGCGGAGGTAAGGGGGCCCAGGGGGAACCCTGCTACATAAGTTTTTTTAAATACTAGCCCCTCTTCTGCCTCACAGCCCCCGGAAAATGGGACAATCCCATATACATGGGACATCTGGCATCCCTATTTGTGACTCTACTAAGGGGCATGTGTACTTTCAGAGTATCTGAGAACTGTTCTTTATAGCTTTAGTTTCCCATGTCATAGATGAGTAAAGGCTTTAATACTTACTGTAGATATTCTAAAGGGTTAACTATGACTTTGCAAAGTACTGTTCCCTCTGTTCCTCCATGCAGCTTCACCAAATAGAAACAAACTTTTAATACCAGCTTGTCAGTGACACGATGTACTATACACATGTGCTATACATCACATATGAAAAATTAGAAGCATTGCACCCAAGATGGGGTTGGATTTCTGTAAATCGTAAGATAATAACATTATCATCCTCAGTGAAACAGTATAACTGCAACTAGTTCCTTACATTTCTATGTCAGACATACAGTTTAACTTCCCAAACCTGAGGGGGATGACGCACAGTAAGAGAATAAACAAAACCTTTAAACAGCTGTTCATTATTGAGATACCGTATTGTATTGTAGTTGTTCATGTGAGAGCTGGTCATGATTGAGATAACATACAGTAAAACTACTGTCAGAAGAAAATCTAATAAAATCTTAAAATGAGGTATTCATTCCTAACATACCCTTTTTCAAATAATACTCATATCCTATTTTATGACGCAGAAATTATATTTTGTCTGGTTTCTTAAAATGATTAAAAAAAAAAATCTTACTACCGTTATGTGCTCTCTGCCTGTCTAGTTACCCCATGCATAGATTACATTAACCCCAAAATTACATACTGTAGAGTCCCATAATGTGGTAAGTATAGGTGCGCATTTCATTAACTACACCCTGAAATTTCCCTTTGACTTAGTACAGATGCATGTAATTAGGGTGAGATAGTAAAGAACCAGAAAAAAGACTGTAACGTTAGTTTTTATGTTAGTGGAAATTGATTTATTTCTAGCGGTTGCCAAAATGTCTTGACAATCCTCCAGTATTCATTTGTGATCCAGGCCTCTCTTCTAAACTGTCTCCAACTTTGAGATCTGGGTTATGGGAATTTACTAACTGACAAATAACCTTATGTATTCTAGTTTATAGTAGTGTAGTCAGACTCAATGCAGGCGTTCCAATGACCTTCTGATTAGTGAGTAAAATCACCTGTGCACCTCCCTTAGAACGCAGAATAGAACTTTAGATCTCATAAGTGAAGCTTGACTAGGGAATACCTGTGAAAAGTCCATTGTGTGAGCCTGGAAATGGCATTGTACTGTAAATATTCTAATAAATTAAGCTTTTTTTCTGACTGAAGAGGACTGTTTATCTTTACTCAGCCAAAATGTAAGTTATGTAAGGAGAAAAAAGTTACCTAGATGAATTAAGTGATTAGAATAAGTTTGAAGCAGTTTTTATGATTTGGTTATTTTTAAGGAATACTACCGTAATAAATTGAATACCCCTCACTCCCACTCCAACGCCCACACCCACTCCTTTCACATCCACTCCTATGCCCACACCCATTCTGCCATTTCAGCGATGCCTTGTGGAAAAGCTACAAAGTAACTGGCACTACCAAGGATCTAAATAACTACAGATGCCTGCGGAATATAGACACAAGGCAAACAAGACATGGAAAAGCACAATATTACTCTGACAATCTTCACCAGAATACATCAAACCCAGCTAACTTCTGGAAGGTTACCAACAATATATTCCAGCCTTCTAGCCATCAACTACCAAGTAATATTCTTAAGGAGGATATTACTCTGACAAATCTCACTGACATTGCAAATGCATTCAATGATTACTTTGTGGGGTGTGCTACTAACTTATTAGCGAAACGTAACCCAAACAACAAATATGAACCTCATTCTGAAAGTAACCCTATAGCCCCACCCTCTCCCAACACTGCTCACAATTTTCAATTTGTCCCATTATCCGAAGTGGAGATTACACAAGCGCTCCTCAAATTAAAACTAAGCAGCCAATGTGGACCTGACCTACTGCAATCTAAGTTCCTACGACTTGGTGCCCCAGCCATTGCCAAACCAATTGCTTCCATAGTTAACTCTATTCTGTCTGCAGGCTATATCCCTAAGACCTGGGAAACTGTCAGAGTTGTCCCAATCTTCAATAGTGGGGACAAAAAAACTGTCTCAAACTACAGGCCAATCTCTTTTCTCCCAATACTATCCAAAGTCATGGAAAAATGTGTTCACTCCCAATTAAGCGATTACTATACCAAGACAAATTTCCCTAGCCAATTCCAATCTGGCTTTCACCCCAAACACTCCACAATAACTACCCTGCTAAAAGTTTGCAATGAAATCTAGTGTGGAATGGAACTGGGACAACTCACTGGTCAAATATTCCTAGATTTTGCAAAGGCTTTTGATACTGTTGATCATGTTATCTTGCTTAACAAACTCCAGTGCTCTGGAATAGGGAAGCATGCTTTAAACTGGTTTCATTCCCACCTATCAGGTAGATCCAACGTGTCTTTCTCAGGCTCTAACTCCAACCCCTTGGATATCACCTGTGGTGTCCAGCAAGGCTCTGTTCTGGGGACCCTTCTCTTCTTGGTATTAATCAATTATCTTCCTACAGCTTGTAAGGGAGCTTCAATACACATGTATGCAGATGACATATATGCACACAGTCCTAGCCTCTCCGACCTTGAACACATACTTCAATCTGACCTGTTGAAACTTGAAAATTGGATTTTTCCAAAACAAACTGTTTTTAAACACTAACAAGACTGTACAATGGTATTCGGGACCAAGGCTACATTTTTAAAGCTTCCAATGACTGAGCTCCAGATCAGAACCAACGCTAATACAACCCTAACTCCTGTTACTGGTTTTAAATACTTGGGCATATGGTTTGACTCCCATTTAACATTTGGGATGCACATTGATACCCTGACATCCAAATCCTATGCCAAACTAGGTGTATTTTATAGGACAAAATCCTCCCTAAGTCTGATAGTCAGAAAGCGTATCGCACAGCAGATGCTAATATCAATTATTGACTATGGGACATAGTATAAGGCTCGGCACCCCAAACCCACCTTAGCAAACTTGATACCCTCTACAATTCAATATGTCGATGCCACTACAACACACATCACTGCGAAATGCTCAAAGAACTAGATTAGTCATCACTTGAGTCTAGGTGCAAAGTTCATCTTTCCTTTCTTGCCTTCAAATACTTTCCGGGCAAGTTACCCATCTATCTGAACAAGCTCCTCACCGCTACCACATGCAGCACTTATCATCTGAGATCTGACTCCAAAAGACTGTTCATGGTCCCAAGGTTCAGCACAGTATCCGGCCACTTGTCCTTCTCTTACCGGGCACCCCAAAACTGGAACAATCTACCGGAGACTCTCACAGCCACCGCCAGTCTAAGTTCTTTCAAAACTAAAGCTGTCTCACATTTTAATCTGGTCTGTAACTGTTACTTATGCCTATAATATATATTATCGCTAACTGTGCGTGCAATGTCTTGTATATAATGTATACCCTGTTCACTTATGTAACTATGTATTTGTAACCATGTATTATTTGCCATCTTAACTCTATGCACAGGACATACTTGAAAACAAAAGGTAACTCTCAATGTATTACTTCCTGGTAAAACATTTTATAAATAAATACATAAACACACACACAACAGTGAGGCAAAAAAATAAACAGAAATAAGACACTACAAAAATACTTTCACACTGACAAGACAAGAACATTTTGAATGAAAAGACAAGGCCAGAAGACTACTCACTCATAACTCGCTATGACATCACTCCAAAACGCACCTATCACCAAACTCGTAGCACACTGTCTCTTCCTAGCTCCCGAATTATTACTAGAAAACAAAGACACCCTATGAACAGCACTCGTTGTGTATGGTAATGTAATGGTGATAAACTTAAAATTAAAATACTTTAATTATACTCATTAAAATAATTGAACTAGGGGGTTAACTATCAAGTTCATGTGAGCTTCTCTCTGCTAATTAGCAGATAGGTTGGATCTTCTCCCCCCCCCCCCCCCCCTAGTTCTCAGTTTTAGTATTGTGTATTTTTGTCTGTTTTATGTGTTTTGTTACCACTGTCAGTTGTCCATTGATTTCAACGCTTTTGACACTTATTTTAACGAGTATAATTAAAGTATTTTAATTTTAAGTTTATCACCATTACATTACCATACACAACGAGTGCTGTTCATAGGGTGTCTTTGTTTTCTAGTAATAATTCTGTTCTCTACCCTTATTGCACCGTTGTTGACTTCACTTTACCACATATTACAGGCTGATGCGAGGGTCTCCATCCCTTTCCCCCTTCCCCCATTTTTGTATCTTCCTAACTCCCCACAGATCTGACAGATGCTGTCTAGAATGGCTACTTAATATAGCGTGCATGATGTGTTGTCTTGCAAGATTATGTTCATTCCACTTCAAAAGTAAACACAATGAACCCACTCCACTTCTCACACCTTCACTCCCCACACCTCCACTCCTGACACCTCCAGTCCTCATAGCTTCACTCTGCACACCTCCACTCCCCATACCACCACTAATCACCCTTCCACTGCCCACACTCACACCCCTCTCACACCCACTCAGGCTCACTCTTATGCCCACTCCCACAAACACACACAAAACAGTGAAGCAAAAAATGTTTATATAAATAAAGACACTATAAAAGACTTTCACACTGACAAGACAATAACATTTTGAATGAAAAGAGAAGACCAGAAGACTACTCACTTATAACTCGCTATTACATTACTCCAAAACACACCTTCCACCAAACTCCTAGCCCAGTCTGTCTTTCCTTAACTCCCGACAGCACTGACAGACGCTGTCTATAATGGCTACTTATTATATTGTGCATGATGTGCTGTCTCGCGAGATTATGTTCACTCTGCTTCAAAACTAAACAAAACATTAACCGGTGCGGTTTGGCTGTTAATCTATGTGGTTTGGCTTTTATTTTAAAGACGCGGTTTAGAAGATGCGATTTACAATAGAGCATAGGCTTTTTTCTCACATTTCATTCTGTGACTTCTGAATATGCCTAACGGTTTAGCAATGATAACTTCGGAGCTATGAAAATAGGCCCAATGTATTAGTAGAGAGGATCCTTCTACTTATCTTCCTTATCTTTAAAGCATCATCTCTAAAACGTGCAGTTTTCCTACTTACAGGTTGGCCTTACTTACAACATGTGTTGGCCATTCTTTCAAAGCTTAAACCTGGTACATTTGACATGCTTAAGCTGTGGAGAACCGCTTTATAAAAGGGATGAAGCTATGCATGACACCTGAGTTTATAAAATGTATCGAGCACTTTCTCTCAGAAAAATCAGCAGAAAAACATTACTTGAGACAAACCTTCAGCAAAAAGAAGTTATTTTATTATCACGTTTACTAATGTTTTGATGTGCATTATCTTGACCATACTACTTGAATTATTTTTTCTCCTGTTTTGTTAAATCATACGGTATGAATTCTAAAGCCTTTCCTAAGAATCATGTCTGAACCTGTCAGGTAATAACATGTAGGCAGGCCTCTATTCAATATGCTGTGAAGCCATCTTCCCTATGGTTATGTTTTTTTGTCTTTTTAAGTTGAATGGACCTGAACTTTTCTCTGGCATGGGAGACATAACTTCACAGTACATTATCGAAAACTTATAAACTGGAATCTGAGTTCCTGCAATGTAGTAAACAACTACATTTCATGCACCCCAAATCGGTCAGGTTTTTTATCGGCACAACTGGTTTTAGTTAGAATAGCATGTATAGAGGGGCTACCTCTCATGCTCTTAAGTCTACACGGAAACCATCAGTGCTTTACTGGGGATGTATGGTGTGCAAATAAGATTTTTACAGCTGATTTTTAATAAAACAAAACATACAAAATAATACTTGATGCACAGACTCCTCTTTTTACTCTATAAGGCCTTGTCCCCACTGCTCGCGGCTGCACGTGCGTGGAGCGAACACGATATGGCCCTCTATGGAGCCAGGCCTAGTAGGTACCTGCGTGCGCCTGTAGAAAGCGTGATGTGCGACAGCATTTTGAAAAGACAAGGATTTTGTCGACAGCGTCTCGTGGTTTCCTGTAAACCAATGACAGTGCAGATAGGTTAGACCAATGAGAGGGAAGTATTTCAAACCAATGAGAGCGAAGTCTGGTGATATGTGACGTTCGTCATGGCCGCGCGCCCCCCCCCCTCCCCCCAGACGCGTGTCCATCGTGACCCCTAGACCACTGATCGCGTACAAAAGTGGTGCACGCACCATCAGGAATTCCGACGCACTCTTGCACATACTGAATGGGGCCATAGCCTTAAAGAAACAATCCAAACAGGCAATTTTTGTCATTTTTAACATAGGATTGAAGCAGGATAAACTGTCCAACGCAGAGCTCTACTAGATACTGTAACAATAACCTCTCCATAGATTCTAAAGTCTGTATTACTATT
Organism: Ascaphus truei; assembly: GCF_040206685.1. Taxonomy (NCBI): domain Eukaryota; kingdom Metazoa; phylum Chordata; class Amphibia; order Anura; family Ascaphidae; genus Ascaphus; species Ascaphus truei. The sequence goes on from NC_134484.1 coordinate 335,105,275, forward strand.
TTTATAGTCCATCCAACTAATCAACTAATATGATGTACATTCTCTGGTATTTGTCACTGTGTTTTTCTGTGCTAGGCTAATGCTACATATTGAACACTGCAGGATACAGTAGATGTTTGATTAGAGCTTTCACTTTACTGCAATTGCAATGTTGTTACATGGTACAGGAGTAATTTACTGTGTCCAGAAATAAAATAGTATTTACAAAATTATCTTTAATTATCAGTGTTCCTGAAGATGTCATATTTAAATTGTGAAATCAACCAATAACTAGTATTCCAGCAAAAACCTTCATGAATTGTATCTTGGTTATTATATTTATTATACACTACATACACATGTATGTGCTTCTGTCAAAATCAAAGTATACAGGTATTATTTTTAACGTTTCCACAATAATCATTTTAAGGTTCCAACGCTTTCCTGAATACAGCACAACAGTGAATGAAATCCAGTGATTTGCAAATAACATCCTTGTAATAAACAAGAATATAAACAAGACAACCTACAGATGCAGCAGCCGTTATTTGAACAAATCACGGCACCGTTTTCGTGTGCGCTGCTGTACTCCATGCGGCATTAACGCGGCCATTCGCCCCAGGCACACGCGCTTATTGCGGTTGCTTTGTTTGTTGTTTGTTTCATGGATTCTGTTTCTTTGTGTGCAATGATATGCAATTAAATGAATGAATTGTAATGTGTACAGTACTGTGCTACTGTGTCAATTTTAGGTGTTTAAAACCCAGAACACTAAAATGCCATTTTCTGCACGCGCCTGCACTCGCGTCTAAAGGTGGTACAGTTGGAAGAAATCACGCGCCATGACTTGGGTATTCCGAGGTATACAACGCGTGAAGTGTTCGAATAACGGCCGCTGCAGCTGTATACTGATACAATAAGTAAATAGTAAAGATGGGCACATTTGTTTTGCAAATTTGGATCTACAGCTGATCGGCCGGTTCCTTTGGTCCATGGATTTCAGTAGATCAATGTCAAAAAAGGCGATTCGTGTTTCGCAGATTTTTATTATTATCATCAATATACTCCGCGGATTCCGCAACCTGTGGATGGATTTGTAGAATCCAATCCACAGATTCAGCAATCCGTTTCTTCAAATCCATCCACAGGTTGTATCCAATGACGGATTTTGATGAATCCACGCGAATTGAAACCACACAAATCCGTTTGCGTATTTTACATCGGGAAATGGATTTCGGCAGTTTCGCCCATCTCAAGTAAATAGGTCTATGCTCATAGGAGTTTAAACAGTAAGGAGAGGAAGAACGGAGACTCTGGGTTATTTAATAAAGTACTATTGTGTAAATTGGGCACTACTTCACGGAAATTCCCATTCAAATCTAATCAATGGGAGTTTCCTTTCGATAGTGCCTGATCACAGGCTTCCTCCAACAGCTTTCAGTGGGTTCAGGACATGAGTCTTGTTCTGGGCCCCAGGTTATTGAGCAGGGGGAGAGGGTATTGGCAGTGGGGGGAGGGTATCTCCTTTTCATGAGCATCAGAACCATGGCCGCCCTAGGAGGGTTCTGTGAGGGCAGGGCAATGGTGAGGGCCAGGCCCAACTTCAGAAAGAGGCCTGCTGGACAAACCACCATCTCTGGACCCAGGATACTTGTCACCTCTCTCCCCCCTGCCTCCAGCCCTGCTTGATCATGGCTATCAGACTTTAATGACTGCAGTGAGCAAGAAAGGCTGCTAATTTTGAGTTTCAGTGACTGCTCCTTGCTAGAACAGCTGCTGGATGTGGTTGGTTTCTGACATGGTGCAATATTATCAAAATATGCACATCACTGCTATTTAAATCTCCTCCCCCAGTATTTTCTTGGTGAGTGAGAGGCTGCTTAGTCTAAATCAGAGGGTGATATAAATGCAGTTTTATTGGTTGTCTCTGGGTGAGTGACAGGCTGCTCAGCCCATGACAGACGGGGAGGGATGTACATCCTCACTGGATGTCTCTGGATGTGAGTGACAGGCTGTTTAGCCTATCACAGAGGGATTCAGACTATATATATATATATATGAAAAATTGTGAAAGACAGCGCCCTTCTCCAACCACGCACAAACCACTGTGGCCCCAATAAAGTGCAGCAAGGTGATACCAGCACAGATAACTAATAAAAAATGGCTGAAATATACTAATATAAAAATTGTAAAGATATATGTGGTAGGAACTAATGATAGGGACTAATGCCCTGTATTAGATAAATGTATTATAAAATAAATATAGTGTGTGTGTGAAAAAATTGTGTGTGTATATGAAATAGAAAAATTCAGTGTTAAATTATATTAATAAATGTATGTTGTGTATTATATGGACCAAAAGAAAATGGTGTGAAAAGCAAAAAATACCAAAAATAGGAAAAATAAAAAATTCTAAAAATTGTTGTAGTAAAAAATGAATATAATAAAATAAAAATAAAAATATAATTGAAAAAACAATACTTAAGTCCACATAAGTCCTTGATATAAACACATGAAAGGTCCAGGCAGCTTCTTCATGGGATCACCAACCTCCCAACGGACCTATAGAAAAGAGAAGAAAAAAGTGCCCGCTCCTTGTGTAAAATCAGATAATAAGGTTTAATAATCCATGGACAAGACAAATGCACACTCACACTTTGTCAGAAATAAAAAGGCATGTTATGGGACCAGCCCATGCACCAGATGAACGTGAGGTTTCACCGTCGCCCTCGGTATTGGATGCGGTGGGAGTCTTTGCAGATTGATGTTGCTGCTGTTGTATTTGCTGGAAAGGGTTTTAACCTTTAAAACCGGAACACCTCCGTTGACTGCAGCCGCCGTTTACTGCTTCCAGCTGCGGGACCAAGGGAATCCTTTACACACGTCCACTCTCCTTACTCTGGCGTCTGAACTGGTCACCTTCTGTAGTTCCTATGCCACGTGACCCTACGCGTTTCTTCCGGCTCAGAGGATTTCATCAGAGGATGAACTCCAATTGAATAGTCTGGTAATTTATAGTCCCATAGTCCAATCAAATATAGAGGTGGGTACGATTCAATTTGGAGTGTTAAAAAAGGTCATCTGTGCTAGATAAAGGTAATCAATGCATGAATACATAATATATACTTAATAGTAACATGAGGAAAACATTGAGAGAAGTAAAAACAATTACAAAATTAGATGCTGAAATGCTAATAAATACAATAAACAATAAACAATAACAATAATACATATATATTATATAATAAAAGAATGATTTTAAATATATAATTAATACCAATATAATAATTAATTCAAATTTCATTGCATATAAAAACGTAAACATGCTGTGGAGACATATAGAACTGAACTTTTCAGTTTAGCCAAATGGATGGCTTACCAATAAAATGATAAATACAAAAATTAGAAATGAATAATATCAATGAACAAATTAATGTGAATATATAAAAAACACAAGCTTGAATTGATCACCAAGAGTCCAAAGTAAATGTAGCTCTAAGTGATCTGAAAAGGAAGAATTGAAACTAAATACATAATTGATCAATTGGAACAATATATATATATTGATGTATCTAAGTTTAATGATGCCAAAAAATGTATTATAAATTAGCACTATGAGATGGTTTGTATATAGTGGTCTGTAACAATAAGTATTGATTATAATTGGAATCTTTGTGCTACATGGACAAACAAATGGTATGAACAGATATTGATTGATTAGAATCTATATACTACAAGGGCAAATTAATAGCACCACCCTAATCTACATAAAAATGAATAACGTTGGACTGTACAGTATGTATCTAAATATTTGTAACCAGATTAATAAAATGTATTCATTTGCCAACTAGAATTTATCATATGACTGGTTTCATACCAAAAAGTATTTTTATGTTTTTTTGGGGATAACCAAAAGGGAAATGACATGTGAGTGTGGTACACTAAGATATTACATAGGGATTCCACAGGAAAGGGAGAACAAACTAATTATATTGAGCTGATATTAAAGTGGATGTTATATAACTGGAGAAGTAATTTTAAAGAGTCAGCAATCCATAAGACTAAATGTGTTAATACTGTGTTATATGTGCCTTAGTAAAATGTCATAATAATGTGTGCAATCTTATATGTTAAATAAAGATGTATTCGTGTTTTGAGTTGAAATTAATTGATAAATGTGCGAGTAAATGTGTTTATAAAAAAATTCTTTTAAATTGTTATTTTTGTAATAAAAAACAAAAACAAACACAAGTGCTGATTGTCATAATAAATTTAGTATTTTCTGTGTATTGTGTTAATATTAAAAAGTGTATATCTGACCAAGGGACCCCCACTGAGCATGACTTTTGGGGACAGAGGGAACATGCTGCACATGTTCAACCCAGACCTCTGGCACCCACCGGCACACTGAAATGAGGAGATAAAACAATAGTACTAGTATCAATCTGGTCATTTAGGCCACCCGGACTCAATGTGTCCAACACATAAATCCAGTAGGTCTCTCTTAGATTTAATCTCTTGATTCTATCACCACTGAGTAATGTTGAAGGTATTAGTTCTAAACCCATCACTGTTAAGGATGAAGGATCTTTATTGTGTTTTTCTAAATAGTGTCTTGACAAATTGTGATTAGTGATCCCATGAATAATATTTCGTCTATGTTCCAAAAACCTTGTGCTTAAAGTCCGTGTGGTTCTCCCTATATATTGATAGCCACACGGACAAGTGATGATATATATGACAAAAGTAGATAAACAGTTTATATGACTTTTGATCATGTGAATAGATTTATTGTGATGGGAAATCACTTGGTCTTCCCTTTTTATGTGTTTACATGTAAGGCATCTACTGCGGCCACAAGTGGAATTACCTTTTGGTGTAGGCCTAGATGTGGGAGAACCAATGTGTTGTTTTAATCGACTAGGGGCCAACAACGTTTTGAGACTTCTTGCTTTCCTATAGATGATTGGAATATTGGATGGTAATTTTTGCCCAATGATCGGATCTCTTAACATGATATTCCAGTGTTTATTTAGAATAGATGCAATACCCTTGGCTGCGTTGTTGTATGTAGTGATGAACAAAGGTGATTTGGTGAATTTACCTGTCAAATCCGTGTTGGCCACTTTATCTTTTAAATAGTTTGACTTGGATTTTATATACCGTATTTTCCGGCGTATATGACGACCGGGCGTATAAGACGACCCCCAACTTTTCCAGTTAAAATATAGATTGGTCAGCTCTCCCTGCCTGCCCAGCCCTCCCTGTCTCCAAGACTATCAGAGCGGTAGCGCAAACACGCCTCTTTCACCCGTCTGGCCCGCCCTTGTATCCTATTACCTCCTTCTCTGCCTCTCAGATCTCGCACATGCGCGCCTGCGCCGGGGCCGTTTTTGAGCTCCCCCACCATACTGTGCCGGCACATCCTATTCTAACTTTTGCTCGTCTTGCTCCGCGCATCATTACGGGCTGGCGCCGAACGTGGCCGTGCGCCAGTCCATCCTAGCTGCATCTTCCCCTCCCCCTTCCTTTCCCCTCGCGACCCCTGCTTGTTCCGCCCCGCTCCAAAAAATAAAATACCCCCTTACCTGCAGCCTCCTTCGGGGATGCCTGGCGTTTTCAGGATGCCTGGCGTCTTCGGGGATGCCTGGCGTCCTCGGGATGCCTGCGGCACGTGACCGGCGCCCGGCTGATGTGCGGCACGCCGGAAAAAATAAACAAGGAAGCCGCGTCTGCCCGCACTTTGCCGGCGTATAAGACAATACCCGGCGAATAAGACGACCCCCGACTTTTGAGAAGATTTTCCAGGGTTAAAAAGTCATCTTATACGCCGGAAAATACGGTAGTTCTATACCATTTCTAAGCTTTTCATAAATGTAATATCTTTGAAACCTAGGTCTGAAACCACTACTACAGCAAACAAATATACAATACCTAATACTTTTAGAGGGGGGACGTTGGAGGGGGTGGCTGGGGTTTATACACATATGGAAGTGATTCTAAGTCCAAATTTGCATAATTTAGCATAAAGTTGAAAAGCTGTTCTCTGTTGCACCTAATTAAGTTAAAAATATTACTGTACATGAATATTTCTTTGGAGTAAGAAGCTGCTAGAAGATGTCACAGTGGAAAATATGATCATGAAAACAAAAAGAAACCTGAAGAAAAATAAAATGTACATATGGAATAATAGGAACTTTAAACTCCACATTATGTGCATATATTTATTTATCAAGATCACCATAACCAGGTCGATAAGGAACATGATAAACAGCACAACTTGTCCAGCAGATTTTTATTGGCTTTGTTGGTTTGGCTATCACTGCACTGCTTTGTCAGTCTTTAAAACCTCACTCCCTGCCATACATCATTTCCTTCTGGTTCACTTCCCATGCTCCCTATAGTTTGACTAAGCAGAGATCACACTGGGAGAAAAGCTGGATAACAAAATTGGGTAAGGTAACGTACTGGGTAAACAAACAGGAAATCTTACAAGTAATGTTTTCAGTGAAAATAATTATGTGTAGCAACAAACAATCACAGCAAGTGAAGGGTGAAATCTGTTGGTTCAGCATATTTAGCACTTTTGTTGACAATATGTAGGTAAAATCTAAAACGTCTTATATTGGTCCATTGAAGATATTACTGTCTACAAAATATGTTTTTCTACAACCACTACTTATTAGTCATTAAAACAGTGTGTGTGTTACTCACTGTTATTACTACATTATGGTTATATTTTGATGGTGTACAAAGTGCCTTATAATGTAAGACATAACATTACATTAACAGGTATAGACACAACATCAATAAGTGGGTATGCCCTTTACATATGCAATACATGAAAGCAGTGTGAGAGTGACCCCTTGTCAGGAAGAGCTTGCTTGAAAGCAGTGTATTAAGAGTACAGATCCTGCATCAAACAAGCAAATTCTAGCAAAACATAACACTTTCCTGTTGCTTAATACATAGTTACATAGTTACATAGTAGATGAAGTTGAAAAAAGACGCATGTCCATCAAGGTCAACGTATGCTAAATGTAGATGACAGATACTTATCATATATGTGTATTTAAAGTATTTTAACCCAGAGGGGAAATAAAACCCAGAGAAACATAATAATCTTTAATTGTCTCTTATGAGCTAGATGCTCCCCACTTCCCATTACTTGGAACCAAACCCATAGGAGTAGATCCATCTTTAAATGTTTATCAATACGTTTAAATTGGGTTAACATAACAATAAATCGCAACGCCTATCCAGAAAGGTAATTAACGCTGCCCTCTCGTTAATCTGAAAATATTGAATCGCTAATTTTTAACGGACGTCTGCTTTACTCATATGTTAATGATATGATAATGAGCCATTAACCAATCAATGCAGATCCATATAGCTACGTTAATGTTAGCACATGGGAATAACGCTAACATAATTAGGTTACAACCACACCTGCAGTTACTCACATCCAGACCATGATTATCGTAGCATTATTACTGGGAATAGCCTACAACCAAAAAGGGAAGGTCTTAAGTGCTACCCACATGATTGTACTGCGTGTAGGTTATAATCCTTTCATTACACGTCATACAAAGATATATATTATGGAACATACTAATAGCAGAAACAAATCAACAGATGCATCTGATATTGTGTCATTTTCATGCAATAAACTATACCATGCTTTTAATTTTTAAAGAGAATGTATGATGTGTTTGTGTTGCCTACAATAATATTGAGTGTATTAAGTATGGGTGTACAATAATGGGTCTACATATTAGAACAAGAATTACCGAGAGACAGACATTAGGAAAATACCTTTTATTCCGATTTCCTGGGGCCCAAGACTAGCGTTTCGACCAGTGGCATATGGGATATAGGAGCTCTTGTTCTTCTTGCCCTACACTAGGGGGATGCTAACAGCGGTCTACACCTAATTCATTTACAAGTCCATAATCCACTCAATGGGGTAAATGCCTCTGTCTCTGGATCCAATTCAGGGATGATATCTTTTTCTGTACTTCTTGGCCCTACTGATGGCATTGGGGAAACCTTTCTTTTTAGATTCCTCTCTTCATTATCCATAATCTCAGATAGATTGCCTAATATCCTTTCTCCTCTGTATTCCTCAGACTCATCATCACTTTCCTTCGTTCATGGTCGTGGTGGGATAGTCAGGACCCTGTCCCCAGTTTTACCAATCAATTTTCCTGGGCCAGATATCTACTCCTGGAAGCTCTCCTTTCCAGGGCACCTCAACAGTTGGCCTATTGGCAATAGAGGATTCCTGTGCAGGTGCTTTTCTGATCCATTTCCCTTTTTAAGGATTCACTCGATTTACAAGCAGCCCCTTTCATTTTTCTACTACTACAGAAGATTCTGGCTTCCAGAGATTGGCTATTTTATGTTTGCCAGGTATACCAAGATTTTGAATAAGCACGCCATCATACATATGTATCTCTTGGCCGTGTACTAGTTTATCATACTGGCCTTTATTTCCTTAGTTGTTTGTATCAGCCACAATGGTGGCTAGTTTATACACCTCTTGTAGCTTTTCCTTGACTTTCCTCACATACTGCATGTAAGTGGTAGGGGATGTGCCATCTGCTGCCACCCCAAAACACAGGTCAAATGGTAATCTGGCTTCCCGTTCAAACATCAGTTTTTATAGTGAGTACCCTGTAGAGTAATTCTGGGTCAAATTATATCCATGTACCAGGCGATCCACATGCTGAGTCCCCTGTTCTTTCCCCTGGGCATTCAGCGTGCTCATCATGTTCAATAGTGTTCTATTAAACCTCTCTGGTTGAGGATCCCCTGTGGGTGGTACTGCATTGTTCAGGGTATCTTTATCCCACAGAGGCATAGCAAATGCTTGATGAGGTGGCTTTCAAAATCCCATCCTTGTTAAGGATGGATTCTAGCTGGTAATCCATAAAAAATAAAGTACTTGTCCCACAATATCTTGGTGACTAAAATGGCTCACTCGTCCTTAGTTTGGAATGCCTTTGCATACAAGATGAAGTTGTCAGTGACCACTAGAATGCTGATAGTGTTTTCTCTGTCTGGTTGCAATGATAGAAAGTCGATGCAAACCAAATCCAATGGTTCACTACTTGTTATATTTACCAACAGTGCAGCTCTTGTAGGCAGGGTTTTCCTGGGTACACACCGCCACCAATTCTTGCAGTATTCTTCAGCATCTCAGGCCATCCAGGGCCAGTACAACTGGTCTTTCACTAGTCCCAACGTCTTGTCAGTATCCAGGTGGCCATGGTTGTCATGGAGAGAATTGAGTACCACCTGCCTATATTTGTAGGGGAGAACCAATTGCTTAGTTACTATGCGTTGAGACCTCTTGGCGACTCAAAACATTACTCCACTCTTCATTACTAGATTAGGCCACTGTCTTACTAGCAGCCGAATCTCTGGGTGCATCCCTGTAACAAATGAGGCAGATTTTTGATTTCTCAAAGATGGATTTGTCTGTTGTGCTTGCTGGAGGTCCTGTAATTTTATCAGTGTAGGCCAGTAGTATAGCGGTGGGGGATATCCCCATACTATCAGCCACCTTATTCAGGTGGTGCACCTGGGCACCTCAATTTGCTTAGACAAAGTCTGTACCCCAGGAGCGGTAATTTCTTCCCACTGATTATCCATCTCCAAAGTATCTCTGTGAATCCTAGACAAGGCAATGGCACCAATGTTCTGTTTCCCTGGCCTGTATTTCAGTTGAAATTGTATGTGGCCAATGCAGCTAGCGACCTATGACCCATTGCATCCAATTAATCCAATGAGAGGATGTAGGTAAGCAAGTTATTATCCATGTGTACCACGAATGTTGCTCCGTACAGGTAGTCATGTAATTTGGCAACTACTGCCCATTTGAAGGACAGAAATTTGAACTTGTGCACTGAGTAATTCTTTTCGGACAGTGCCTTGACTCACAAATTCTACAGGCCGAAGTCCCTCAGAATGTTGACTGAATGAGACACAGCTACCAGTCTCTCTAGGCTGGCGTCCACATTTAATACAGAGCGTTTTTGTGGATCAGCAAACACCAGTACTGGCGCATTAGTGAGGCAGACTTTGATGGCTTTGAAAGCCTCCTAGCACTTGGGAGTCCTTCCATCTCTTGTCCTGGCTGATGACCCCAGCTGCCATACTGCATCCCCGCAGTGGCTGGTATCCTTTAGCCAGTTGAGTCAAACACTGCACTACAGCCGAGAAGTTATTTACGTACCATCAAGCAACTTCTATTGCCTTGCCTAGTCAAAACTCAGCTACTGGGTAATTCTTTAACCATTCCTGTGTCTGACCATATGATTCGGGGAAAGTATTACATGGATTATACCAATTACCCAAAATACCTACAAATCTCATTAGTGCCTCCAATATAACCCCTCTTTCCTAACCCCCAGACTTATACCTGTTGCTGAGGTGGGGGGCCCGAGTCCTTATCTCTGTATAATATGCCCCACGTGGCATGAAGTCATACAACAGGAGACAACTACAATAGTGTTTGTAATAAAACCGACTGTAATATATATATATATATATATATATATATATAAAATGTATAGATATTTGGGAGCCTTGTGACCCTTAACAAAGGGTAAACACTGCGCAGGTGTATGACAGTGACGGTGTGGCCACCCAATCCTGGGTATCTTGTCCTATAATGGTGCCAGCCCCCTTTTGGAGCTTGTGAATGCAACTGAGTGTAGCAGGCCTGTACTTCGCAAAGTTCTTTGGTACTACTTCTATCTGCGACTGTTGAGGGTCACCTCAGATGGTGCTTGCTCCTCCATGCTGCTTCCCGGTGATTATCTACTGGGCTTCCCTGCACAATATACTGCTGTCCAGCCAGTCAATGTCTGCTCTCTCTTAACAGGACACAGACTGGCCCCGGGTTACACTCGACCGAGCATGAAGTCATCCATGTTCGTTCAGACCCACACATGCCCTGCCAAACTCTCTTAAAAGCTTCTCTCACCTAAGCCCCACCTCTTCCACAGCCTTGGTTATTCGCTGATCCTATGTCCATCATAAGTCACATGTCCATGGAACCTAACAGGGGGCATTGTGAGTGTGTTGCTTGCATCACATAGCGGGTTACATAAGCATATTTGAATATATTTTATTTGTCTAAACAGCATTTTTAAACATGTATCTTAATTTAAAGAACATTTTAGCACGACAAAATATAACAAACTGTTGCTAAAATGTAGAAGGCCTTTATTCCCATGTACGTGAATATGAGCTGATGCATGCTATAGTTTATTACCCTTTAGAAGAGTAATTACATTTACAATTACAGCCGCGGCCGCTTTTATTTTAACACTTCTCGGATATTTTCCGGTGACTTTTTCCGAATTCTGCGCGCTTCGCCGCGTTCATGCGGCGTTCATGCGACATTCATGCCGTATTCATGTCGCATTCATGCCGGCGTCACCCGCGCTTGATCTGTTTAATGAGAATGGTTCGGATTTAATTGGTTGCAATTCTTCGCGTATCCGCCATTTGGTAGATATTCATGAATTGTAATGAATTCTAATGTGTACACTACATGTGCTTCAGTAATGTGTCGACTTACAGGTGTTTAAAAAATACCACAGTGTTCCTTTGTGAATTGACCTTGGTACTGAAGAAGTTACAACACTGTATCTACAGGCATACCCCGCATTAACATACGCAATGGGACCGGAGCATGTATGTAAAGCGAAAATTTACTTAAAGTGAAGCAGTACCTTTTTTTCACTTATTAATGCATGTACTGTACTGCAATCGTCATATACGTGCATAACTGATGTAAGTAACACATTTGTAACAGGCTCTATAGTCTTCCCGCTTGCGCACAGCTTCGGAACAGGTAGGGAGCCGGTATTGCTGTTCAGGACGTGCTGACAGGCGCATGCGTGAGTTGCCATTTGCCTATTGGGCGACATGTACTTACTCGCGAGTGTACTTAAAGTGAGTGTCCTTAAAGCGGGGTATGCCTGTATTTAGGCGTTTCATATTAAAAACTTAATGCAAAGTGTCTGGTGTTCTATTCTATTGTCCAGAGAGGTCCAGAGATGAGTACACCACTGCAGTCGGTGTTCAAAAAACCCGACATAACGTACGCTTATTTAATATGGTCAGCAATTAGTTCAGCAGATGATAAGATGGCCACGGTTGGTCAAATTTATCAATATTTTATCGAAAGTTATGACTTTTACAAATTTTCACCAGATGCTCATGTGTGGAAGCGTCAATGAGGAAAAAGTTATGTATTGATCCGTGTTTTTTTCGTATTTCTCCTGCACCCGGAGTTACAGGAGGAGGGTATTGGTGTGTTGCCCCAGATTTTTCCAGTATCTTTGATCATGGAGACTTCAAAAGGCGAAAGGTCATGGAAAAACCAACTAAGAATCGTCAATCCCAGGCAAGCAATGCACCAGTGCCAGCACCAGCACCGGCTTCCAATAACGGTCCGACCGTCAGTGAAAACCTGCTGACCGGCAACCCTTGCTATCTTTCCCTGCCTGGATACCTGTTGCCTGAGCAGGATTTCACGTACAGATACCAGCAAGCTTGCATGTACCAAAGCGATTTCTAGCTTCATCAGCTGTCAACTAAAGGTGTAGCAGGCCCGCTGTCACCTGTCAACTATGTGTATAATCAAGACTGCGGGACTGGCAGTGGCTCGGCGCCAACCGAATGGCAACGTCTATGGTGGGTACAGCTGCGGTATTTAATTCTTTTTTTACCATATCAATATCAATGCACAGTAAAGCGATTATCCTGTAATCAATCGCTTTGCTTATGGTTATTTAGTTCTTTTAGTCACAATTCGCCAAAATGTAGTCCAGCACTATCATTGGCTGAGCAGCTTCTACAGTAGATACTGAACAATTGGTGGACAGCTAGGCGCATGCGCATTGGAAGCTTGTTGAAACGCATACGGTATGCGTCTCATCACATCTTGGCGCATGCGTGTATGTGAACAAGAGACGCCCCCCGAAAAAATTATTGTTGGTACTGACCGAGGGGACTGCGGGAACTTCTTTAGGGGACAGACTAATTTGAACCAACCATTACAGTAATACTTTTATTTTTCTTCCTCAGAAAAGAAACTTTGTCATCACGCTGAGAACGGCAAATGGAGGGATTTCGATGGATATCACTTTTTGTAACGCTGCTTGCACACTGCTGAATCTGAATCAGTGCCATTTTTATTGATTAGGATAGAATAACTGTGAGCTTTATAGAAAACCTGAAACAGTATGCTGTTTTTTTCATAAAGTATACAATACTTTTTTACATACTGTACTGTATAATAAACCCCGAAAATAAAAAGTATGCATTTATTCCGTACATGTATTACAGTATGTGTGTTCTAATAATAATACTAATACTAATAATGCGTTTTAATACTGTTTTGATGTAATACGCATGCCTACCCCGCATGCCCCCAAGGAGACACAATGAAACAATTACAATTAAAAAAAGCAGCATTTTTTTTATTGGTGGAGTAAGTAAAAAACATTCATGGTGTACTGTAAGTAAAAACATTTTAGAATACAACTTAAAACAAGCAGCATTATTTTTATTGGTGGAGTACAGTACAGACAGTCCTCATTTTACAACGCTTTGTTTTACAACGAATGGCTTATCCAACGCTATGCAATGCATACCTATATTCATTTTTACAGCGCCAAAACGCTCTTACGATGCTTTGCAAAGTTGTTTATGTGTATATAATATATATATATATTATATAATATTCTATTATATTATACTATATGTAGCTGTGACCCCTGATTCACCCCAAAGAGCGAAGGAGGTCTGTGCCTTTGGCGGGAGAAAGTCGTCCCTTGACCCAGCAGCCCTGCGGGGAGGGTCAGGTGAGAGTCTAGCCAATGGGCGGAGGAGGTGCCAGAGATATAGGCAGTGGTTGCGCGCACATGGGGAGAGAGCTGCTTGGAGAGGAGATGGAGAGTCTGTGAGGGGAGGTTGAACCGCCCCGGCGCAGGCCAGGTGCCCCAGGCCCACTTAGCCCTGAGTTATCTTAGAGGCAAGCTGAGCTAGGGATCGCCTTAGTGAGGTTCCTTTTCCCTTAGTAATTATAAGTCTTGACCGGGACTATACTGTCGAGAGGGAGGTCTGGGCTCAGACCCCCATTGGTACTACCAGACCCGAGAGAGGAAGAGACAGATCAGAGTCGACGTACAGAGACCCTTTTTGAAGATCGTGGTGGTTCCGAGCACCGGAGTGCTCGGCAGGAATTTCATCAAGTGCACCAACTGTACCATTCATTCATCCGAGACATAGTGGCTGCGCAGTCACCCCTACACACACTTAGTGCCTGCTGTGAGCGGGAGGACTGATCCGTTAGGATCGGACACGGGGTGGGCTCACCCGGTGGTGGGTGTGGGAATTCTTGTTGGTGTCCGCCGAGGCGCAAGGTGTGGAGCGTCCGCCGTGGCGCTATGTAATGTTGACGTCCGCCGTGGCGTACTATATAACGTATACATGTATGTATAGTAATGTTATGGCCTGTAAAGTACTGTGAGTTTAGTCTGCAAGTAAAAGAGATTTTTTTTATGAAGTGGCTGTGTAAGTGTAATTCTTGCATAGACGTCCTGCGAAGACCCACTCCCCCTTTGGCGGGAGCTGTCGCAGGTGGAGGCGCTGCACCCAATATAGATATTGCGCGCACCCCAGGCTCTCCGTGGCAGAGACTCAAGCCCTGTGAGCCGGCAGGTAATACAGCACAGAGTAGCAGCTTGCTAGTGATAGGAAGCAGGGCTACATATATAATATATTATATTATTATATTATATATTATGTTATATTATATATATATAATACAGTTTATACACAATATAATTTATGTATGTGCTGCATATCTTATTGCCTGCATAAAATATTTGGTGTATTTTAGTGTTAAAAATGCTTTCAGGAATGGAACCTTTCATTTAAACAGTGTTCCTAGGGGGAAACGTGTTTCGCTTTAAGACGTTTCGCTATCCAACGCCATTTTGAGTTACGCATTGTGTCGGATAACTGAGGACTGCCTGTAAGTAAAAAAACCATTTATGGTGTACTTTAAGTAAAAACATTGAAGAATACAATTTAAAACAAGCAGCATTTTTTATATTGGTGTAGTAAGTAAAAAACATTCATGGTGTACTGTAAGTAAAAACATTTTAGAATACAACATAAAACAATCAACAAGTCAAAAATGAATCAATATTTGAACAGACGACCAATCACGCAGCGAATTTGATCCCCAGCAGATCGTCCTTCCAGGGACGATGCCTTGTATTCCGCAAAATGCCATTTATGGAGTCTCTCACGATCTTCATTAAATGATCGCTAATTGTAAAATAGCGCCGCAATTCCTCCACAATAGTCTTTCTTACATTTTCAGGAAGCACCTTTTTGACGCAATTCCCTTCGTAGTTTACATTGTGGGCCCACCTGCAGTACACCATGTAGGGCACGTGTTGCTTGAAAATATACATGGCATGTTTCTGGGCTACACCCCCACTTGCAAACCTATACTTCTCCCTGACTGTCTGGGACAGCTTGCGCAAGATGATGTAGGGCACCGTCTCAATGCATGCGTATGTGGGTGGGATTCTGGGAGCGGGTGTGCTTCTGGGAGCGGGTGTGCTTCTGGGAGCAGGTGTACTTGTGGCGGAGGGCGAGGGTAGGTTGTCTGGGAGGATGCTTTCCTCCTGTCTTGGTCACCTTGTCTGTGTTGTCTCCTGGCATGGTCTTGACGGGGTTGTCATGTCATCCTCGTCAACGGCATACATGAACACATATTTCTGATGGAGGGGGTGCGCTAGGTGATGGAAGATTGAAGGTCGCATTCATCCCAGCCATGCCACTCTCCTGCTCCTCCGTCAGAGATACAGGGGCATGAACTCCAAGCAAATTATGTATCCCCGCTATGTCAGTCTCTATCTTCTCCATGCGCTTAACCATATTCTCCATCCCTTGATCCATATTTAACATGGGCTCTAAAAGAAGATCTATATTTACCAGCATATAGTTCCCAGGGATATCGACACTTAACCCATTCAGCATGCGGTCTAAGGAGCTGGATCTTGTGCATGGGGTGCTGTGGACATCTGGGTGGATGGGTGCTGAAGAGGATGAGATGGGGGTTCCCTGGAGAGAAGCGTCAGCGTCGTCGAGGAGTAATGGAGGAGGTGAACTGTGGATTTCCGGGAGAGCAGCGGCAGCGTCGTCGAGGAGTGATGGAGGAAGAGACCCGTGGGTTCTGTGGGTTCGATTGTTGGCTTCCATTTGTTTTGCTTTGTGTCTACATCAGCGAATTTCTTCTTGACATAATAAGGCTTCTTAAAAACTTTAGCCTTTGGAGTCGTCAGAAGGTTTTCTTTATTAGCCTTAGCCTTTCGCTTTGGCCTTGGCTTGGAAACAGCTTCCGCCTTTCGCTTTTTCGGCACGACAGGCACGACAGAAGAGAGTGGGTTCCTGCGACCGTTGAATCGGGGTTTATCCATGGAAGCAGATGGCACAATGCAGTATCTGGACAAGGGCAAGCTCAGATACAGATCATTGCGTGGGAGGCTATGCAATGTGACACCTTTTATGCATGGCGACGAGGTGCAGGTGTTAAAAGTGGGCGTACTCTAATGTGACTCATTAACATATAAATACACCATCCATTTTGTGGATTCACTGCACATTGAATAAACATCGACTAAACATCGACTAAACATCGAATATACATTTTTGTGCTTGTATTTCTTTCTACACGCAGCGATGCCTGTTAAAAAGATTTCTAAGGATCTCAGCATGAGAATAAAGGAGATGTACATGAGAGGACAACTAATTGCAGATATTCAACGCTGGTTAAGTACTTCTGGCCTCGTTGTACCAGCAGCTATCATGCACACGGAAAGACCAAAAAAGTCACGAGGACAGCAACGGTTACTACCGCGTAAGTACTGTAAAGTATTTTGAATACTATATGTATTCTGTACCGTGCAGTACTGCAATAGCGCTTTTATTGGTTAGATGGCTTATTTGTTTTAACAGAATCATTTTCCTAGCAATTATTAGATAAACTGTACAGTACATTTTGTTTTTGTGTTGCACCGCCTTCCTCAATTATAATAATTGCATTCCTACATTCTTATAATCAATTCTACAGTATTTGAAAGTGAGTTGCACCTCTTTCCTTAATTATCACTCACCTCATTATTACTCATCATGACTCACGCACTCACAACCCCCCATTACAGTACACAGTTTACTCACATTCTGACACACACACATACACACATTAAGTACAGTTAATATTATATATATGTTATATATATATATATATATATTTATATATATATATATATATATATATATATTGTAATCGCTGTATATTTAAATAACTCTATTTTATATCTATCTATTATTATTGTTATCGCTGTATATTTATATAACTCTATTCTATATCTATTATTATTGTTATCGCAGTTTTATATAACTATTATATTACAGTATTATATATATTTAGCCATACTGTAGACCTGAGCATAAAGTATGTACTGTACTTGTGGGCTACTGTAATGTATTGTTGTTTCCTGTAGGGAGACAACTCTTCTGGTTGACCAAATAAGTGAAGAGAATGATGAGAAGAGTGCCTTGAGGGTCAAAGACACTCTGCATAAAAATCACAATCTAACCGTATCAGAGACCAGCATCAAGAAGATGAGACGCAGAATTGGATGGAAATATGGACGTGTAAGGTTAGTACTGGATAGTACAGGAGGTAAAAGTGTGGTTTAAGAAACTATACTGTACCTATAAAATTATTCTTTGTCATTACAGAGCGTACCCTATGATAAGGGACGTCAACAAGATCAAGAGAGTGGTCCAGGCACAGGCATGGATTGACAGTGGCGAAACTTTTCAGGATTGCATCTTTACTGACGAGTCTACTGTATCGCTGGGGAGATTTGCAACCTTTGCATTCCACAAAAAAGGACGCATCTCTATGAAGCCGCATCCAAAACACCCAGTGAAGATGCATGTGTGGGGTGCTATCTCTAGGCGAAGACCAGGATGCATCATCATCTTTGACGGTAAAGTAAGGCCCAAACTCACACGCTGTTGCCTTATGCACTGTACTGTACTAGTGTGCATTATTTTTAGCACTTTTATTTTCTTGTTACAGGAATCATGAATGAAGCTTTTTTCCAAGAGCAAATAGTGCCAGAGATTGTGGAATACATCACACGTGAATTCCCAGATGGTCACCGTTTCTACAAGGACAACGATCCCAAGCACACTGCGTCAACTGCGCATATTCTTGCCTGCGGTATCAACTGTGTGAAGACGCCAGCGGAGTAAGTATGGTAACCGTGTCTCATTTTTTCCCACTGTTTACTGTGTATCTCTTTAACTAATTTTTTCCTTTTTTTCCCCCTCCAATGACAGATCGCCAGACTTTAATCTTATCGAAATGGTCTGGCATCAGATAAAGGATTATATCCGCAAAGTGGTGAAACTGAGTTTTTGGAACGATGTACTCACCGTGGAACGATGTAATAAATATATCGACCATATTGCGACTGTGTTGCCCATTGTGATACAACGTAATGGGCATGCATCAGGAAGGTAGTATGGTACAGTACTGTACTGTAGTATGGTAAGTACAGGCACACCAAGTACAGTATGATACAGGTAAGTATGGCACAGATTGTTTTACAGTATACAGCATGCACTTCACTGCACAATTTTTTTCTTTTCAGAGAGAGCTGCACTCCCAATCTTGTTACAAAGTATTTTACAGTAGTCATACAGTAGTTCCAGTATACAGTAGTTTGGCAGTAGTAACTGCATAGTCCAATATGGAGTAGCAATACTGTACACAATGCCATTATATGCACTAAACTGCACTATTTTTTTCTTTTCAGAGAGAGCTGCACTCCCAATCTTGTTACAAAGTATTTTACAGTATTCATACAGTAGTTCCAGTATACAGTAGTTTGGCAGTAGTAACTGCATAGTCCAATATGGAGTAGCAATACTGTACACAATGCCATTATATGCACTTACTGTAACTGCACTAATTGTTTCTTTCCTTTTCACAGAGAGCTGCACTAAAAAAGGATGGGCGGGGGGAGGGTGTATCACGTGTAAATTGTGTGAACTATGTGTATAGTGTATCTACAGTACACACATTTAAACAACCCCCCCCCCTCTCTCAATGAACTACAGAATGAAATGTGGCCATGACGAAGAAGAGAAAGACTAAAAATTTGTATTACTGTATTTATTATTTTAAATATGCATTATTCATGATTATTTGTATTTTTCATTCTTCCATGATTATCTACCGGCCCTCAATTTTCAACTGACAGAAAGAACTACAGTACATGTACAAAGAAGATAAAGACTGAATTTTGTATTATTCATGATTATTTGTATTTTTTATTCCTGATAAAATAAAACAAATATTTAATTACACTCACGATAATCATAATCATTGAACCCCCCCCCCCAAAGAAAAAGAAAGAATGACAAAAATTGGTAATTTATCAAAAACATGATTCAGATGATGATGGTTTTTTAAAAAGTTATATTTTTCCCTTTGAACTTTAAATTCACTTTGAATGTGTGTGGGGGGGGGGGGATTCTTCAAGAAGGCTTTGGGTTTGTGTGTGAAGTGCTTAGTGGTGGGCTACACTACTTACTGTAGTAGCCAAGAAGGGCTTATCAGATTAACATATTAAATTCTGGAAGAGATTATCACACGTGCACATGCGTTACCCTCAAAGCCTCAAAGGGTTTGGGTGGGGGGGTGGATGGATGAGTCATGAAAATTACACGCAGGCACAGAGATGTGACACCAGGCTCGGGACGATTACAACCACAAAGCCAACCATTTGAAAATGAATGGTCTGTGTCGATAAGAAGTTGAAATCAAATCCTTGAGCCTTGTGTGTGTGTGCGGGGGGGAGGGAGGGGGGTAAAGCTGCATGAAGGATTAGCTGTACTGTCGTTCAAAGAAATATTTTCAACAGGTCATCGTAATGTTTTTATGTGAATGTGAAGTTATACACGCATGCGCAGAAATGTGACACCAGGCTCTGTACGTTATATATGCAGGAATGTGATGACAGGTTTGGGAAGATTGAAGCCAGAAAGCCATCCATTCCAAGGAATGGTGTGGGAGAGGTGTACTGTAGATAAGAAGTTGAAATAGTACTTTAGCCTTGTGTGTGCACAGTGGCGAGAGGGAGAGCGCTGTATGCGCTGAAAATGTGATACTGTAACACGCCTATGCATTTAATTTTACAATTACAGTACTGCACGCGCACACAGACTTGCAGAGGATGTACGGCTGTACTTTACTATAGGTTGAATTGCTATTAGACTTTTAAGACAACAGCTCGTGAACGCCCACCTGTGTTTTTAGACGGTATTGCAGTATAGCAGACAGCGCTAAAAATCCAAGCGCTAACATACCGGAGAGCGCTGCAGAAAAAAAAACAAACAGACCGCATCTGGCCGCGGTTGTCAGAGCGATGCGGCTATGGCCACATTAGGATAAGGCGGCCGCAGCTGTAACCCAGAAGAACTCAATACACAGACGAAACTAGTTGGGCATTTTGGACTGCAGAGTCCACCGTACCCACTCCACCAGGAATCAGAGCGGCTGACATGAGACTGATGCAAGGCAACCCGGGATGCAAGTGAGAGACGCAGAACAGGGAACCCATGCACACGGACACGCACACAGCAAGGAGCCGAGTCTGGAGCTGAGTCTGGAGTAGGGTTTTAGTGCTCCCAAAGTCACTCTCTGCTTTTGACCAGCGGGGAAAGTGTGAGTTGTCCCTTTCCCCCCTGTGTTGTTTGTCAATGAAAGTAAAATGTTAATGCATGTATCTGTGCTTTCTTTTCTACATTAGGTTTTTCAAGGAGTAACCACTTCGGAGTACCCTGTTCCATGGAGTTGCAGTATAAGTGATATCAGTATTTATTTGTATTCACTGAGTTTATTGCACGGTTATATTGCACTGTTATATTCACATTCTTGTTTGCGCCACGAACACCAGTTTATTTAATTTAGTGTTTTTTGCGGTTTGGATACCGCAGATGTTTAGGCTGCCTCTGAGTTTGTTCACAAGCTAACAATTGAAACTAGTTCCATCTGTAATCATGAATAAGTGTCCAGATGAAGATGAAGTGTCCCCAATGTAACAAGATGAGTAAACTGGAAGGGATAAGTGTCTAGTGGAGCCTGCATGACATCCACAACTGTATACACTTCAATAAACACCCAACCAGATAGTAAATATATGAAGGATATTATCCATTGTATACAGGAGATAATAAGGCACTCCGGCTCTTTACCTGTATGTTCCGTGGGACACTCATCATCCGTGGCGTGCAATCCATCCGGTATAAATTCAAGGTGATGGTGGGCGTAGATAGAGCACAGCCAAAGAAATCCTGTTTCTGGTATCCAGAGAGGAAAAAATAGCCAGGCAACTCCAAACTGAAGAAAGGATTAATTTATTGCAAGCTAGACATATAGTAAAATTGGACTACATGAACGCACCTACGCGTTTCATGCAACAGCACTTTATCAAGGTGTACAATGTAGTGAAAAGGCTGCTATTATATACTCACGAGAGCTGTCCGTCGCACCATATGAATGACGTCATCAGCGTGCGTCCACAGACATCGTCACGCTGACGTCACGTACATCCCCATAGGCTGGGCAGATCAGGTAATGAATAAAATATTTTACTTTGATTCATTTTAGGACATACCTTGCAATGGATCAAAAAATGTGGAAGGATCCTTGCTGCCCAATGGATCATACTCTTGCACTCATTGCAAGGTATGTCCTAAAATGAATCAAAGTAAAATACTTTGTTCATTCGTTACAAGACTGACCTATAATATTAAGTCCTTTATTAATTGTAATTCTACTTTTATTATTTATCTGTTAAAATGTGGATGCGGCCGACAGTATATCGGAAGGACCACTAGGTGTTTAAAGGATAGGATACTTGAGCATCTAAGACTCATTAATAACGGAGATCAAAATCATCCCGTATCAAAGCATTTTGCTAGTTGTCCTAATGGCAGTAAGGGTACCTTCACATTTCAGGGCATTGAACACATTCCAGTGCCCCCAAGAGGTGGAGATAGAACCAAATAATTGGATAGATGTGAAGCATACTGGATTTTCACCTTGAGAACAAGAGCACCTCTAGGCATGAACATTGATTGGGGCTTAAGTCATTTTTTGTAATTTTAATTTATATATTATATTTCACATTTATTGTGTTCTATTTATACTTTAGTTATATTCATCATAAAATCACATTTTATGATGTTTAAATATATATTTCTATGTGAATATATATATATATTATTGTTATTATTTTTTTTTTCATTATATCATTATTCATAATATTAATTGTTTAGGGCATTAATTCATTTATTTATTTATTTGTTTTATGCCCTCCCAATCAATGTTCATGTTTATCCTGTTTCTATTACCATAGGGTCTTTATCAATATTTTTACAAACATCTGTCTAAAATTGATTCTAAAATTGGATATCAATATCAGGAACTTCAATCTTTTGATGATTGTCTTAATGTATTATGTAACACCTGCTCTGTTTCTTAAGATAACTTCCTAACATGAACATCTAAAACACACCATACTATTTAAAAGATGAACACGTGTCTATCTTTACATAGCACCTCAGGATGTAAAACAAATGCATTATTGATTTTATAGTGATTATATTTATTTCTACAAACAATACAACATTTCTTCAATACAAATCCATAAGGACAAAAGGTTTATCCAGTCTTTAAACTATACTGTCTGGTCATTTACTGTTTTCAGAACAATGTTAACACCAAGAATTTGCCAAAGCATGCAAGAAATAGAAGGTTATTGTAAGGCATTGTTCAAAGCATAATGATATTGCTAATTGTTTATTTTCTTATATTTTGCTGCTTTGGAATATGAAGTAGAACAGTATGGAATAGGTAGTAGATCCCCAAACAAATTATTTGTCCAAACACTGGTCCCTACACCAAAGCTTTCAATCTATATGTTTTTGCTGCTAGATGTGTTGTAAAGTCTTCTTCCCAATGCTTGAGTAGGGTTTAGCTCCATTCTAATGTTCTCCAGTACAGTAAAGACATCTTCTAAGAAAACTGAACATAGGTCACAGGGATATAAAGGTCAGGGTATGCCTGTTAAAGAACCCTGATAGCTTTGATAGCTTGTAACATATCAACTATTTGTGGGTCCAATGAAATGTATCACAAGACCTACTCCTTCCTCCTCTGTTTTTTTTTTTTACCACAAGGTTAAAATGATGTGTCCCTTGGATGTTCAGTGAAAATAGTAAAGCTATGTCTTTGTCATCTCATTTATCTGACATAATTCCATCTGTTGCCCCACCCAAGGACTACTATTTAATTTAAGGGGTTACCGGCCATAAACAGTTAACTGTGGGCTCTGGCAGGATAACATCCCTCTCCCATCACATGGTTTCGAATCACTTGGCAGGAAAGAAGCCACTCCCACTTTATGCATGGTGATCAGTAACATTACTATCAAATAGCCTGATAGAAACTTCTAGAGGTTACTGTAGGTTGTTCGAAGTGGCAGTGAGAGGGCCTCTCAGTGAAGTTGTGTAAATAAGTTTCAGCGTATAGATAAGTATATATCTATATTGTCCTGTCCCTGTTTGTTGTTTTGTAGTTAGGAAAAGTGCCCTATCCAGTTAGCCTCCACAGTAATGGATTTTGATTGCTCTCTAGATTCACCAAGAGGAAGCCTATGTCCCAATGGGGTTCTCCAAATAGTAGCCCTTGGGCAGTGTTTTGACTCATGCACACTGTGGCTAGTGAGTAGAAACAGACAGCTCCACTTAATACCTATTCCATGCAAGGAGAGGCTTCTTTTTCTGAATGTTTTTTTGGTTGAACAAAACAGAAATCAAAGGGGGATAAAGTACTGTGGGCATACACACTATGGGATGGGAACATATGATGGGAAGGCTGATGGCAATAGAGATAGGTAAAAAAACAAAGGTTTCTGACAGGGAAAGAGTATGAGAACCTTGCTGCAGGGAGGCACCCTCTGGGCGAGACATGACACAATCAGTAGGGAAATAAGAGGTAGGATTGCACCAAATGGCATGAGGAGGAGCAGCCCAATCTTAGAAAGAAGAGAAGGAGGTTGGGTGAGGGGTTCCAAGGCAACAGGGGGAAACCACGAAATGCTGGGAGAGGAGACAGAACAGGCATAGTCAGATAAGCCAAGCAGGGAGGTCCGCAACTAACTCAGACCTAGGGCCTCATGCAGTAATCACCGAAAGATAGAGATGAAGAAGCGCTCAAATGCTAGGTATAATAACCAATAATAGCCAAAGCCAAAGCCCAAGGATAATCCAGAAATAATAACAATAAGTGAGAATAACAGCTAACAATATTGGGTAATAAGCCTCCTGAATACAGGTAATGGGTAGGAATGACCCCCCCCCCCCCCCCCACGATCAGTCTCATTAGAAGCAACTCTGTAGCAATGAAGTACTCACAAGTCCTTGGTTTGGGGCTGGCAGGATGTGCAGCTTCCAGTGGTAGTAGATACAGGAAATGGAGAGGAGCGCACGATCCAACAGGAGCAAGGAGAGGACACAATGCAAAAAAATATAAACTTTATTCTGTCATGAACCTAAAATCCAACGCGTTTCGAACGCTGGTGCGTTCTTTATCAAGGATAACATACACTGCTAAAACAACCCATTATATACCCCTCTTACCTGCGATCCGTTCGCGCCAAAAAGAACCACACAGTGATGTCATGCGCATCGAGCGCAGATTCACATTGCGGCCAGCTGACATTGGAGTTAGAACCCGAACTCAGACTGCATCATTGATTTTAAGCAGCCTTTCGACACACGCACCAGAGAACATCTACCAGCAGCTTCAAGTGAGAGTTGGACTGCAGGGTCTGGATGCTGAGTGACCAGAGTTGGCGGTGATATATCACACACTGCTTGATTTTAACTTATCCTTGTGAGTGAATTTTCTACCCCCACCCTCTTTCCTTCCCCCTTTCCTAATAAATGTACTGTGTTACGCTATGGGCGTGCGCTCTCTCTTCTTTTTCTCCAATAGGTATTATCTGGATGTGGTTCATCCTAGCTGAGAGCTGCCGGAGATCCCCTCATACCAGTACTATTCCTCCAATTAAGGACTTCCATTTAAAGGACTGGTTTTTATACAACTTTTTCGTTCCGCATGTATTTTCTATGTTTTTGATGTGTTGTCTTAAATTGTAGTTCACTATTAGGAGCACAATATATGTTATATTCTTATTTATTATCCTTAGTGTATACATTTATAATTTTGATTTATTTTTTAGAAATTTCACATATATAAATATATATTTTTATTAATTTTTATTACTTTTCACATCACTTCAGCATGTCAATTTGGCGCTACTTTCAATCCCCCCCTTTTCTTGTTTCATATATATATATATATATATATATATATATATATATATATATATATATATATATATATATATATATATATATATATATATATATATTACACCAACAACCCCTATACCCCCCTAACATACAGTACATATATGCACAGCAATGATACTATAGGCCGGCGGTGGCCCTTGGGTGAATGACGTCACATCCGTTCTCCCCAAAGCCTCTTTCACATGGTCTACTAGAGCCAATCAGAGTAGGGATGTAGTTCCCACGCTCTGATTGGCTACCTTACCATGTGAGGCCGGCCATCCTTCTTTTCATGACGTCATCTTAAAGGCAATTGAAGCACAGCCATTCTGATTGGCTGGCGTCATTGCCTTTAAATGACGTCATCAATTTTTTTTTTCCGGCCAAATCACATGGTTTTCACGGCCCAATCAGGGCCATGGAAACCATTTGACCAAAATGTGACGTCATAGGCCTATAAAAGCCTGTCGTCTCATTTTGAAGGCAGACGCCGAGGAGGAAGGACCTCCTACAGAAGAAAAAGACCAGGGCGTGGCCGAAGAAGAGAAGAAGACCCCGGAAGAGAGCGGAGGAAGAATACAGATGAAGACACCACAGACGAAATGGATTACAAAAAGAAGACACAGACCCCTGGTTTGCTATGGTTTATTATTTTATTGTTTATTATTTTATGTTTTTTTATTTTATGGGTTCCTGTGCGTGGATTTGTTCGAGAGTAAGCTGTTCAACGGGAGTCGGTGAGTTGGTCAAGTAATGGTAAGTCAACAAAAGAAATGTTTTTTTTTTTTAAACTTGTACATGTTTTTTTTTTTTTTCACATGTGATATATTTATTTTTTTACAGATCATTTCTTGCCACTGTATGTATGTATGTATGTCTAGATTGATATATACATACAGGGTAAGAAATGATTTTGTTGGAAATGCTTGTTTTGCTGTATTTAAAATGTATTTTTCTATGCTGATATGCTTAAATGTGTGTAATGTAATTTTTAATTAGATAGATGTAATTTTTGGTGTTGTATGCTGTACTTTAGGTCAGGGTCATTGCTCACACAGAGAGCACTGAGATTGTCAACGCCTCATACCCTATAGTTGTATACTATGTTTTAAATACAAAAGTGGAACTGGTCCTTTTATATAGACCACCCGTTATACACTTAATAGTGTACAGATATGTGCCTTGTGGATTATTCTGTAGTTTCGATAGTGGGGGCTATTATGCCATGAAAACGTGAGACCACACCTACAGATAAGTTCATATACTCTACTGATGTACCCTTAATTAGAAAATACTCATAGGGTTGTGCACTTAACCCAGTGGTTACTTATCACCATTATATTTATTTATAAAATATTTTACCAGGAAGTAATACATTGAGAGTTACCTCTCGTTTTCAAGTATGTCCTGGGCACAGAGTAAAACAAATAATACATGGTTACAAATACAGTTACATAAATGAACAGGGTATACATTATATACAAGACATTGCGTGCATAGTTAAAGAAAATATATATTATGGGTGTATGAAACAGTTACAGACCAGATTTAAATGTGAGACAGCCTTAGATTTGAAAGAACTAAAACTGGTGGTGGATGTGAGAGTCTCTGGTAGGTTGTTCCAGTTTTGGGGTGCATGGTAGGAGAAGGAGGAATGTCCGGATACTTTGTTGAGCCTTGGGACCATGAACAGTCTTTTGGAGTCTGATCTCAGATGATAAGTGCTGCAAGTGGTAGGGGTGAGGAGCTTGTTCAGATAGCTGGGTAGCTTGCCCATGAAGAATTTAAAGGTAAGACAGGAAAGGTGAACTTTGCGCCTAGACTCTAGTGATGACCAATCTAGTTATTTGAGCATTTCGCAGTGATGTTTGTTGTAGTTGCATTGGAGAACAAAATGACAAATTGAATTGTAGAGGGTGTCAAGTTTGCCAAGGTGGGTTTGAGGTGCTGAGCCATATACTATGTCTCCATAGTCAATAATTGGCATTAGCATCTGCTGTGCGATACGCTTTCTGACCAGGAGACTTAGGGAGGATTTGTTCCTGTAAAGTACCCCTAGTTTGGCATAGGTCTTGGTTGTCAGGGTATCAATGTGCATCCAGAATGTTAAGTGGGAGTCAAACCATAATCCCAGGTATTTAAAACTAGTGACAGGGGTTAGGGTGGTGTTAGTGTTGGTTCTAATCAGGAGCTCAGTCACTGGAAGCTTTAAAAATTTAGTCTCGGTCCCAAACACCATTGTTACAGTCTTGTTAGTGTTTAAAAACAGTTTGTTTTGGGAAATCCAGTTTACGAGTCTCAAAAGTCAGACTGAAGTATGTGTTGAAGGTCAGAGAGGCTATGGCTGTGTGCATATAGGATTGTGTCGTCTGCTATATACTGAGCAGTTACCTATATTTGATTGACTACAATTTTGAGCCCACCTTGCTACCCTGCCATTGGATCCGCATAGAACCAGTTGTTCTCATTACTCTCTGCCTCCCTAGTCCTGTCTTGTCTTGTCTTGCAGTCTTCCTCGTGTACCAAACCGGCTTCCTCTACGACTCTCCGCACCTCTGGCACCCTGAACTAGGCATACAGCAATACGACTCTCCGCACCTATGGCACCCGGAACTTGGCAAACGGTAAAACGATTACGTCTCTCTCTCTAACCCCGGACTTGGCTAACAGCACCCACTACCATCCGTACATCTCCTGCCCCGACTCGGACTCCCAGACCATTCTACTCTCAAGATGTGCCTTCGTGGCTGTGGGTGGCATTATATCCTTTCCCACCTCAGCACCGCGGTCCCGCCTCGTTTGTGGTGAGCTCGACCTGACATTATGCTCGGCCCAACAATCATGGACCCCGCTTAGGTGGAGTGTACTTTAACTTCCCACTCGAATCTCTTCGCCAGCCTAGAGACTTATCTGGAACAAAATGATAGGCGGATGGATTTGCTTCAGCAGAGCCTTCATTCCCTTACCGTTCAAGCTCGAGCTTCCAGTCTGGGACCTTCACCAATGGCCTCAACGTCCTCCGCAACGGTCTTTGCATCTCCTCCGTCTGCTATGGAACCCCAAATTCCGACCCCCAACTGCTACGCTGGGGACCCCCAAGGATGTAGGGCTTCCTTAATCAATGTTTCATCCAATTCCAACTCTCACCCTCTCGTTTTGTCTCCTCAACCTCTAAGGTCGCCTATATCGTGGCTCTTCTCTCCGACGAGGCGCTGGCCTGGGCCTCCCCCATTTGGGAACAACAATCTCCCATCACACAGGACATCGACCTCTTCGCCTTGAGTACCAAAGGGTCTTTGACACACCTGGATGGCAGTTAACGGCAGCTTCCTCCCTCCACCACATAACCCAGGCAGATCGTCCCGTCCGGTACGCTGTGGAGTTCCGCACCCTTGCTGCCGAGACGGGGTGAAACAATGAAGCACTATCTTCGGCGTTTTGGCAGGGCCTGTCGGAGTCCCTAAAGGATGAGCTTGCGGCGCGGGAACGTCCTACTGACCTAGAGGATTTGATCGCCCTTTGCATTCGGGTGGACCAGCGTCTGCAGGAGCGGAGGACTGAACGTTCTCGTCACCGTCAATGGGTTTCAAGGTCTCCCGCCCCATCGTTCGTGTATCCAGCACCTCCGTCTTTGGACGTCCCGGAACCAATGCAATTGGGAGGGAATAAGCTGTCCTCTGCCGAGAAACAACACCGGTGCAGTGCAGCTCTCTGTATATACTGTGGCAATTCCGGTCACTTGGTGCCCCCGTGTTTCCTTACAAGCCGGGAAACGCCAAATCCCAATGAGATCCCGGGGAGTCTCGTTGGGAACACTGCCTCTCTCCCCCATCATCAAGGATGTCCTTCCCACCAGGATCCTGCTGCCATTGACGCTGTCTGGAGAGGGGTTTCATACTCAAGCACTGGCATTCGTGGACTCCGGCTCCGCAGGCAATTTCATCGATCAAGTCTTTGCTAGACGGAACAATATTCAACTTACAAGCAAGAGGATTCCAGTGGGCCTGGAGGCCATTGATGGTCGACCGCTACAGCTGGCCTTCATCACGCTACAGACGGTGCCTCTCCTACTGCAGTTCGTCGGGGCTCATACGGAGACCATTACCCTCGATGTCATCCACACTCCCTCCGTCGAGTTGATTCTGGGCCTTCCTTGGCTCCAAGTTCATAATCCTCATATCGACTGGACCAACCGGGAACCCATCCAGTGGGGTGCTCAATGTGCCAAGACCTGTACCAGGCTGTTCCAGAAGGTAGGAGGTTTGTGTACCTTGCCAGAGGAGGTCAACTCCTTGCCCACTGTATATTTGGAATTCCGCGATGTGTTCGACAAAGCACGATCCGAGGTTCTACCTCCGCACCGACCTTTCGATTGTCCGATCGACCTGCTTCCCGGGGCAGTTCTTCCCAGGGGGCGATCCTACCTACTCTCTCTCTCCCAGAGACTAAAGCCATGAACACTTACATTGCGGAGAATTTGGAGAGGGGTTTCATCTGAAAATCTTCTTCCCCAGTTGTAGCGGGCTTCTTTTTTGTAAAGAAAAAGGACGGTTCTCTTCGTCCATGCATCGATTACCGGGGCTTGAATAACATCACGCGCAAAAAACGCTACCCACTGCCTTTGATTTCGGAGCTCTTCAACCGCCTTCAAGGAGCAACCATTTTTCTAAACTCGACTTAAGGGGCGCTTACAATTTGGTAAGGATACGTGAGGGGGACGAGTGGAAGACTGCATTTAACACCCATGACGGCCATTATGAATACCTGGTCATGCCTTTGGCCTGTGCAACGTGCCAGCAGTCTTTCAGGACTTCGTCAATGAGATTTTCTGGGACATTCTTAACAAGTTTCTCATTGTTTACTTAGACGACATCCTAATCTTTTCTAAGTCCATCCAAGAACACATTAAACACGTTCAGCAGGTGCTGTTACGCCTCCGGGAGAACCATCTCTTTGCGAAATTGGAGAAATGCCAATTCCATCTGACGTCCATGGCGTTCCTGGTATACATTATCTCTGACTCCGGGTTAACTATGGATCCAGCGAAACTAAAAGCCATTCTGGACTGTCCCCGTCCGACCACCCTTAAAGCCATGCAACGCTTTCTAGGTTTTGCAAACTACTACCGTCGCTTCATTCGCAATTTTTTCCACCACGGTATCTCCCATCACTGCTCTAACCAAAAAAGGTGCAGATCCCTCTTCATGGTCCGAGTCTGCCATTCAGGCATTTAATCTTCTCAAGAAGGCTTTCGTGTCTGCCCCGATCCTCACCCACCCAGATCCTAATGTCCCTTTTACCCTGGAAGTCGATGCCTCTGACGTCGGGGCTGGTGCCATTTTGTCCCAAAGGACTTCCCCCTTAGCAAGATTACACCCATGTGCCTTCTTTTCTAAGAAATTTTCTTCCGCAGAACGGAATTATGATGTCGGTAACCGGGAGCTCTTGGCTATCAAGTTGGCATTAGAGGAATGGAGACACCTCTTAGAAGGCACGGAAACTCCCATAACCATCCTCACAGACCATAAGAACCTCCTCTACTTAGAAGGGGCACGTCGATTGAGCGCCCGACAAGCCCGCTGGACAATATTCTTCTCCCGGTTCAATTACTTCATCTCCTTCGTTCCAGGCTCCAAAAACCTGAAGGCGGATGATCTGTCTCGACAGTTCCTTGCAGAGGATAGATCTGAAGAGCGGCTAGAGACGATAATTCCCTCCAAATTTATCGTATCCGCCAACTCTTTCGATATCGTGGACAAGATCAAATCCGAGCAATCACAGGCTCCTATGGGGCTCAAGGTCCCGGGGGAAGGCTCTACACTGCACCGCAACATCGCAAGAGAGTCCTCGAGTGGTGCCATTCCTCTAAATCGGCAGGACACCCAGGGATACGGAAAATTAACGACCTTATCCAGCGAACCTTCTGGTGGCCAGGGATGTCTAAAGATGTGGAGGAGTTTGTGAAGGCGTGTGGCACATGTGCTCGCAACAAAGTACCCTGGGTCAGACCAGCAGGCCTTCTTTTTCCATTACCCATCCCAGATCGGCCTTGGAACCATATTTCTATGGATTTTATCGTGGAGCTTCCAACTTCCAAAGGGATGAATACTATTCTCGTGGTAATTGGTCGCTTTTCCAAACAGACGCACCTTGTTCCCTTAAGGGGCCTTCCGAATTCCTCCAGGCTTGTGGATATTTTCATCCAGGAAATCTTTCGTCTCCATGGAGTACCTTCGACCATTGTTTCGGACCGAGGGTCTCAATTCGTGTCAAAATTCTGGTGAGCCTTTTCTCTAAAATTGGGCATTTCATTACAATTCTCCTCTGGATACCACCCACAGACCAATGGGCAGATGGAGAGAGCCAACCAAAACCTGGAACAATACCTTCGATGTTTCGTAACCGATACACAGGACGACTGGGTGGATCTGCTTCCTTGGGCCGAGTTTGCCCTCAACTCCCTTCGTAATGACTCCACTCAAGAATTTCCCTTCTTTATAAATTTTGGCTTTCATCCTTCCCGCTTACCCTCCTCCCCCCTATCCTCGGGGATACCAGCGGTCGAAAAACGTATCTCCCGGCTGAAAGACTTATGGAGGAGGATTCAGTAAAACTTAAAGGTGGCCACTGGGAGACAGAAACTCCAAGCAGATCACCTTCGACGCCAGGTCCCAGAATTCGCTCCAGGAGACAGGGTATAGCTTTCATCCAGGAATATACGACTAAAAGTTCCTACTATAAAGTGGGCACCCAAGTTCCTCGGTCCCTTTCCCGTGGTCAGGAGGATTAATCCAGTGGCTTATCGTTTGCGTCTTCCGCCCTCAATGAGGATTCCTCCAGTCTTTCATATATCCTTGCTAAAACCAGCATTTCAAAATCCTCGTTTTTCCAAGACCACTTCTCCTCCACTCCCTCTGCTGATCCAAGGTCAACAGGAGTACAAGGTCCAGTCTATCCTGGATTCTAGGATCTCCAGAGGAGGAGTACAGTACCTGGTCCACTGGAGGGGGTTCGGGCCTGAGGAACGCTCCCTACCGAGATCTTCACGCCCCTCGACTCCTTCAAGCATTCCATCGTAGGAATCCCTCTAAACCGTGCCATGGACGCCCGAAGGTCACCCCTGAAGGGGGGGGTACTGTAACAACCTGGGAGTCACGCCACCCTCGGCATGCTCCCCACTCACCTGCAGCCCCGCTGGGTCCTCCCGCGGCTCACAAACTGCCTCCCTCCAGGACGACGCTTCCTGCTCCACGGGGGGGGCGCGCACGCCGGTCTCCTTCTTCAAGGGCCATTCCTAGGGGTATGCCCGGTCACGCACCCGCAAGCGCAGCTACACGGAGGCGCGGCCACACGGAGGCGCACCAGCCTCTTAAAGGCACAGTACCTCAAACCATTGCTGCAATCAAATGCAGCCTAACTACTGGGCTTTATTGCTCCTCCCCTGGGAGTCATTCTGGACCTATCCCTGCCGCAGCCTGGCCCTTCCACACACCTCCACCTTGCTACCCTGCCATTGGATCCTCTCTCCTACATATACCCTGCAGTTTCACTATCTCGTCGGCTGAGCATAGAACCAGTTGTTCTCATTAATCTCTGCCTCCCTAGTCCTGTCTTGTCTTGTTTTGCAGTCTTCTTCGTGTACTGAACCAGCTTCCTCTACGACTCTCCACACCTCTGGCACCCCGAACTTGGCATACGGCAATACGACTCTCCGCACCTCTGGCCCCCCGAACTTGGCATACGGCAATACGACTCTCCGCACCTCTGCACCCCGAACTCGGCAAACGGTAAAACGATTACGTCTCTCTCTAACCCCGGACTTGGCTAACAGCACCCACTACCATCCGTACCTCTCCTACCCCGACTCGGACTCCCAGACCATTCTACTCTCAAGACGTGCCCTCGTGGCTGTGGGTGGCGTTATATCCTTTCCCACCTCAGCACCGCAGTCCCGCCTCGTTTGTGGTGAGCTCGACCTGACACTATTATCCCTATCTGGATAATAGTTATTTTGCACATTATTGTACTGTATGTGTACCGCGGACCCGTGGGGACCACCCGAGTGCTGCCAGACCCCCGTGGGAACCACCCGAGGCCCCTCAGACACCTGTGGGTCTGACCCGGGCCCCACAGACAGCCGAGAGCCTACTTGTGGGGACCCCATTGTGACCCGCGGAGACCAACTGGTGTACCACGGCGCCTGGCGGGGACCACCCGTAGGCCTCCAGACCCTGTTTGAAACATGATGCAGGGTTACTGTGAGGTCTACGGACCCCCGTCAGGCCCACCGGGGACTCCCGTGGGCCTGGGGTATTAACCCTGTATGTAAAATAATAAATCATGTATTTATGGGGGGGCACAGGGGGTGGGTTATGTATTTAACAAATATAATGATGGTTATTGTGGGGCTGTGTATTGTTTTTATTGTGGGTACTGGGGGTGCGGGAAGGGGTTATTGGCTCCAAGGGTATGTGGGTACGGGGTCCCGGCTTGGTATTGGGTGAGGGTGGTTAGGCCTCACGAGGTGGGGGGGTAGTGGGGGAGGGTATGTAG
Organism: Ascaphus truei; assembly: GCF_040206685.1. Lineage (NCBI taxonomy): Eukaryota > Metazoa > Chordata > Amphibia > Anura > Ascaphidae > Ascaphus > Ascaphus truei. The sequence continues at coordinate 335,139,352 of NC_134484.1, forward strand.
GCCTCCCGAGTGGTGGGTGAGGGTGGATTAACCCCTTAATTTCTGTAGCGATTAATAACCGCTATGGTGATTAAGGGGTTAGGGGACATTACATTGGCTGTTTTTATTCTTGTTTTTATTTTGCAGCATCGGAGGAGGCATGGACGATGATGAAGATGAGGATGGCCTTCATCATGCCAGCCGGACATGGGTGAGTGCTATATGTATTTATTGTATTTATTGTTCTTTATGTATTTTAAATGGGCAAATTCACTATTATCCATATGTGGATAATATTAATTTTGCACATTACTATACTGTATGTGTTAAGGGTGGTGTATTCATGTGTTGTTATTTTTTTGGGGGTGCACAGAATTGGTACTGCAGGCCTGCGGAGAACACCTGAGGGCCACCGCCGGCCTATAGTATTATTGGTGTGCATCCCAAAAATGTTCTATATGTAATGGGGGTATAGGGGTTGTTGGGGGCACAGGGGGTGTATGTTGTTTATTGCAATGTTTATTGGGGGCAATTGTCCCCAATAAACATGCTATTATGCCTTAACCTCTTCATTGCCTTATCGGCTATCCGCTATGGTAATGAAGCAGCATTAATGTATTTTAATAATATTGTGCGGGAGCAGGGAGTCCCCTGAGCTGAACCGCATTGATTTCTGGCTCTGGCACCCCCTGCTTCCCAAGTTACAGGCCCCGGTATGGGGCATCGGTGCCAGTGTCAAAGCCATCTTTATAGCGGGCACGTCGCGTATGGGATGCTATAAAGATGGCGGCGACACTAGCACCCGATGGCTCATACCGGGGCCTGTAACTCGGGAAGCAGGGGTCCCTGATCCACAAATCAATGCGGTTCAGCTCAAGGGACCCCCTGCTCCCGTACACTATTATTAAAAATACATTAATGCTGCTTCATTACCATAGCAGATAGCCGCAAAGGTAAGGAATGATTGTTTATATATATGTGTGTTTTACTCATAGTGTAGATATGCAGAGGGTCTCCGGAGCTGAGCGCTTTGGTTTTAGGTCCGGGGAAACCCCTGCTTCCCGAGATACAGGCCCCTTTATAGGGTGCCGGTATCCCTCTGCTTTGTTTACATTCCGCGGTCACGAGATCGGGACATTTAAATGCAGAGGGATACCGGCACCTCATAAAGGGGCCTGTATCTCGGGAAACAGGGGGTCCCCGGACCTGAAACCAATGCGGTTCAGCTCCGGAGATCCCCTGCACATCTACACTATGAATAAAAATTGATTTGAAATAATTTTTATTTTGCCGAGGTTTGCGCAGAGAGAGCGGCGGATCTCTCTCTGCTGCAGACACATCTCGGCAGGGGACGGCGTATCGCCTGGTTATCGGCAGACAGACTGTCTCTCCACCGGCTACTCGGCGTGTTGCTTTCGCAGTGATTCGCCAGGGATTCGGCCCTTCCTGAATACTGCGAGGGCAACACGCCAAAATCATGCCAATATTGAACCCCTGCCGAGAGTGCTTTTCCGGTGCTTACTGCATCGAGCCCCTAGTGTGCCTAGAATAGGTACACAGTATTCAGCACTGGGATACTTATCTCAATGAGAAAGTATGAAGCTTTGGTGCAGTCAGCACCATCACTGAAGTTCTGATGATCATCTTGTCTCAGAGAAATCTTTTCTCACTTCCACCAACACTGAAACAACAGTGACCATTTTGACCATTTTGACCATTTTGAGAACTGCCTATACAAAGGCCTCCAGGAAGCTGTCAGAGCATGGTTTCAGTTTTGTCCGTGTTAGTCTCCAGAGTTCCTGTGTGTTTACACCCAGCCTTGATCTCTGCCTGTGACACCGACCTTGCACCTCTACTGCCTGCCTTGGCCACTGACTGCGAGCTTGACCTTGCTCCACTGCCACCTGTCTTGATTCCAGCTTGTGATCGCGACTCTATACTAAATTTAGGACTCTGTCTTATGGTTCAGGTCGGCTATTTAATATCCTACCTCAGCCCTGCGGGTTACTTAATGTCTTTAGATGAGCATTGTTACAGAATAGGGCAAATCCCAGAAGGGGAACCAGTTGAAATGGAGTATAACACATGCTATACAAGAGATGACCAACATAGCTAACATGAGTACAAACAAGCCTAAGTTCCTTACTAGAGTAAGAAGAGTGAGAGTTACCTAGGAAAGAAGCATTGGTGTACAAACCATGTAATGTCGCTCTTGTAGTTACTATTAAAGTTCCTGAAGCCCATCATTGTTCCATTAACAGTACATATCTACACCCAGCCTCCATGGATCCATCAACCTGACAAGATACTGTATGAGAGACTGAGCACAACAATGAATATACTGTAGTCCATCTAATGTAAACTTCATTAGAGTTGGCAAGGAGGTTTACACATCCATAGGGAACTGGTCAGTGGTAAGAGTTGTATAAGCATTGAATGTAAAATTGTGCAAGGGATATGACATCACGTCATTTTGGGTCTTTCTAGTTACATCAGTGATGCCACTGGTAATTTTCAGGGTTAAGTGTTAGCTAAAAGTAGATGATAGTTTGTACACTATATTAGATGTTCGGTTACACCTACTGTACATACTGTACCAGCAACACATTGCATAGACAGCGACCAGCCTTGCACGGATTAGACCCAAAAAGTTGAAATAGATTTCTGTGAGTAGGTTTACTGGCTCTGCACTTCTATAAATCAGGTTATGTTGAAAAGCTGTGTAATATTGCAGGCATAAGCTTATGGGGTCCCATGTAAAAATCAATGAAAAGTAAAGAGTGACACATTGTGCTCATTTGTATGTTATTACCCAGAATCCCGGGCTGCTGTGGAAGCACTGCTTCTAAGCGATAAAGGGAAAAGACAGGGTTGAATAACTGTTTGAGGCATGCAAATGCATCACAAGTGGTATTTTTATTTACTGAACATTATACTAAATGTGGCCAGGTCCCCCCTGGGTCCCTTTGTCCCCTCACCTCCTGCTGTGGCTGCGACTGGCAGCGGAGGCTGGGGAGAGTGCGCTGGTGCATCCGGCGAGTGTCGAGGGCACGCATGGGCACTGTGGCCAGTGGAGGGGCGACCGGGTCGCCAGAGGTTGTTGGTGCCCATGCATGCGCGAGATGCTGCACATGCGCACAAGGTAGCGCAAGCGGTGGCCAATAAGGAAAGGCTCTATGCAGGGACTACATGTCCCATGAACCTGTGGAACAATGGACACATGGTGTGCACCAGCCAATAGGGCTTCAGAAATCCCCTGCACCGAGAATAGATCAATTTGGCACGCAGGCAGCCACGCCAGTCGGAGCTAGGACACAGAGAGGTGAGAGTGTGTGTGCAGGGTGTCAGTGGCCCCTGCACTAGGCCAGAGACCCCCTGTAGGCCCCGGCTAAGCCCTGACTCCCACCTAGATTGTGGTTGCTACAGGGACATCCCCTCTAGATAGGGACATTGCCCCTGTAGTGTATTCAGTGTCAGGGATACAGCAGCAAGATGCCGCGCAGTATCTGCGGCCTGTGGTCTGGGGCCAGACCACAACACACAGTTGGAGATTCTCTACAAGGAGGGACCCTCAGGCTGGATACCACCCCATGTAGAGGCGGACGCCTTCGCTGACAGCGACGGCGTGGGATAGACGGACCCCCTTTCTTCAGTCAGCAGGTACCAGGTGCTGGAGCACCTGGCAGGTACCTCAACAAGTGCACCAACTCAACACACACTTCCTGTGGGTAGCGCTACCGCACACTTGGGGTGGGATTGCTCCTGTGGACACCAGGGTGGTTGGGTGCCCAGGGCACCTCGGTACTTTGGAGGAAACCCTGCCAGGGTGTGGACAAGGTTGTTGGGGGACACTGTGGGGTTACGGTCATGCAAGGCCTACCTTGTATATGTTATTCTGATACTGTATATATGTTTTTAGCTGCGTTCAGTAAAAAACTGTTTTATATTTATATATACACAAGCGTCTGTGTATTGTATTGGGGCATGTGCAAGGGGTATCCAGCAGTGCTAGGATCCTTCACAGGTGGAGGCGCTGTCACCAGACGAGCCAGGTACACCCCAGGCTCCCTGCAGCGGAGGATCAGGCATCCTGTGAGCCTACGAGTAACAGCGCACCACACGTATTCACTCTAGACACAGGGGAAAGGGGGCTACATACTGTTTTGTAGTTTACTCAATTGTGTCTTCTACACTGGCGACACACTTTATTCGAGCTCGGCTAGTCCCACGAATTCGGGTATACCCGGGTGTATTGAGGTTTGTGACTGTTTTCTGCCCGAGTGCATTGAGTTATTTTCCGGCAGGGATTGAAGCATTTTATTCCCGTTGGCTGCAATACTGCACAGTACATATATATATACTGCATTACAATTCATGAATTTATGCCATCTGGGAGACACGCGAAGCATTGCAGCCTATTAAATCCTAATCATTATCATTTAACAGATCAGCCGCCCGTCAGCCAGGCATGAACCCAGGCTGGGAAGGCAAATGCAACGGGGCTTGTCAGAGGTGAGGAGCGGCGCATTCCAGGTATCTGCCAGGTACATACCGGGTATTTGCTCGAATAAAGTGTGTCGGTGCAGTATTATGAACTTCTCATTTTTCATTCCTGGCATTGCAAAATCGTACCTTCCAACATTATGTTAGCCCCACTGCTAAATTACAAGCATACAATGCATTATTTTACTCAATTTTGAAATAAATTAAAAAGGCTCCGTTTTGGAGTTTTATGTATTTGTTCATCATATCCAAACTCAATTCCCTTAGTTGACGCCAATGCCGACTAATATGTAAAATCATTTAAACTTGAAATGTCAGAATAAAACGAGAACACAGTTTTCCTTTGCTTGCCCATATAACTCTGGAAACTTTCATACACACAAAAAAATCAAGTTTCCAGAAGACAAAATGAATTTATAAAGAGGAAAAAGTAAAATGTGTCTTTCAAAAATTCTTGCTGTGTTACATAAATATTTTTTCAAAGAGTTCATTGGAATGTTGATGTGTAATATGTGTAATATGTGTCCATATGGGCAACAAAACAAGTAGTACAACTCAGCCTTTAAGCATTTATATATCTTTTGGTTAGATCTGGTATAACATACTGAGCCACTTTTGTCCCATAATCCTATTCAAGGTTACACAATTAACACCTTTGCTTCCAGACTACTTTGCAATGGCTCTGGAGTACATTGCAGGTCTCTGTGGCAGTAAACGAAACCTAAGGACAAAAACTTTAACTCCTTGCAGGATGTAGAGAAACAATATCCCGGTTTCAGCATAATGAAAATACAAAATGGGACTAAAGAAACAGTATTTATGGTAATGCTGCTCATTTGTGAATGCTGTACTGGGGACTGCACTCTTCAAACAAGAGCTGTTAGAAACAATCAAGCAATTTGATTTAATAATAAAAAAAAAAATGTTTTAAGCAAACATGATGATTTTGTATCAAAGTCTCTCGGCTGCAAACTAGAGAAAGAAATAACACCGGATTTATGAGAAAAGAAAAAAAACTAATGCATTCAATGGGATTCTTTTTTTTAATATAAATCTGTTTTTCCTTTACATTTTGTCACTGCTTTTGTAGCAGGGATACTTTAATAAATAAACCATATCAAGCTAAATTGTTTAGCTTTTAAAGTTGTTTATTTTTTAAGACATGTGAGGGTTATTTATTTAAGTCTCCTGTCTGCAAAACAGGGCCAAAAATACCAGTTGAAGAAAAATTTGCATTGGTTTTAAAGGACAGAAATCACTGTCATGACCTTTCTACCATGTTAGGGGGTACAGTTTCAATAACGCCCACTATATCTGCATTCTTTCTCGAGTCGCTCGTGAACTATAAATAGCTTGTCCTTGACTTGTGATGTTGTAATCTTGTTTATGCCTATCATTATTTTGCCGGAAGAATAAACTGGAGAAGGGAAATGAGAGACCAGACTCAACACACAGTAACATTACCAAAGGGAAGAGCACAAGTGGCAGTCCCTACTTATCCAATTGCTGTTCATAAGCAACTTGACAAACAGTGTTTAAAATATTATAATCCTATTATTAGTCATATTTTAATTTTAATCGGAAACACCAAATTCTGTGCTCTTTGGAGTTCTCCCTGTTTGTGGCTCCAACCCTCAGCAGTCAGCCCCGTGGTGGTGTAACTCAATTATTATCAACATTCTACATTCCGGGTGCATCCAGGCTTGCTACAGTGATAGGTTTTCACGCACAACATTTAAAACAGATATTAAAATGTAAACAAATTGCAGAAGTAGGCATTACGAAATATAGTAATGATGTCATAGAGTAACACTTTTTACAGACCTGTACGTTGTATATCTTTACATAGTATTGAAGCTTATATACTGTTTGTAGTTCTTTCCCAAACTGTCCTCCTCAAGTTCTGTTAGACTATACTGGACTAAAATTAATCAATTTGATTTTTAGCATTATATTATCCAATTGTTAATAGGTTGATAAAAGTTTTTGCTGTTAATTGAAGACGGATGTGTTTCCATATAGTTCGGAATGTAGTTGTAACATTTGAGGGACATTTAGTCACTTCCGTGATTATACGAATGTCAGATATGGTTACTAATTAAGTTCTTTTTCGCAACAGTGTGGTTGTTAATATATTAACACATTGTTACCTTTACAAGTTTAAATATATGACCTTATTTAGGTCAATTTTAGATGATAGTATTTTTAATTATTCTTTATTAAAATGTTTGTTATTCCAAGAAGATAGAAAGACACACCACACGGTCTCCCTTCCACCTCTTGCTGTGTTTGTTATTAATGCCATTTTTCTAGTGGTATCATTAGCCTTTGATATCCAATCATACGGGTATATAAACTGGGGGTTTACAGAAAGTTTTTAATTTCCTGGTGAGGACGCTTGAGGCGTCGCCACATTGTACTGGAACCAATCGGATTGTGAGATATGCCATGTGAGATATCACATGGTACATCCCCAATCCGATTGGTTGAAGTACCATGTGACATCTTCCATTTTTTTAAAGGATGTGACATCATCTTAAAGGGATGATGTCACATCCTTTTAAAAAAATGGCTGCCATCACATGGTACTTCAACCAATCGGATTGGGGGTGTACCACGTGGTATATCTCACAATCCAATTGGTTGAAGTACCATGAGATGGCAGCAATTTTTTTTAAAAGAATGTCACATCCTTTAAAAAAATGGAAGATGTCACATGGTACTTCAACCAATCGGATTCGGGAAGTACCATGTAATGCCTCACAATCTGATTGGTTCCAGTACCATGTAATGGCAGCCATTTTGTTTTAAGGCTGTGACGTACCTCCCTTGAAGAGGACATGACATCCTTAAAAAAAAAAAACCCTGTCACATGGTACAACATCCACACGTCACAGGCCTTATTTAAGGCCTGTCCCATCTCATTTGACCTTAAGAAGCTGACGAGACAACATCCACCTATTGGATTACAATGTACAGATGAAGATAAAGATAAGGTAATGAAGCTGTTTTTATTTACATTTTAATACTAGTGTACAGGAGCAGGGGGTCTCCAGAGCTGAACCGCATTGTTATCAGGTCCTGGGACCCACGGTTTCCTGATTTACAGGCCCTGGTATTCGGTGCCGGTATCCCCCTGCAATTTTTACATCTCCCACGTCACATGACCGGGACATTTAAACTCACAGGGGATACCAGCACTCCATACCGGGGCTGTAACTCGGGAAGCAGGGTTTCCCTGGAAATGAAATTAATGAGGTTCTGCTCCGGAGACCCCCTGCTCCTATACACTAGTATTATTATTTTTTTTAAAAGCAGTGTGATCGCTTGTGAGACCTGTGCAGGGAGAGGCTACTCTCTCTCTTTGCAGTTCCCTATGTGGCTCTTACAGACTGCAAACATACAGAACTCCTACAAGCTCATATTGAACCCCCAAAATACCCACAACATATATATATAAGCATATAAGTTTCACAGAGGAGTGCTACTGAGCATGGCAGATTGCATGGGGGAGAACTTTGAGAGAGGCTGAGATACCAATTACTGCTACGCCGAGCGGTATTGGCATTTTCCAACCTCACGGTTTGCGATCGCTTCAGATGCTTTCTGATTACCGTGATAACACAAATGACAAACCAGTCAATGGGCACATGCCCCATTGTTCTAGATGGCAGAAAACCTATCAAACATCCTAGAATTGGCCCCCATGAGTGGTTGTGCGCTCTCCTTTTTTCCTATTACTTAATATAGCCCGTCCCTGTCATTAATAAACATTTGTTCTAGGAGTGACTGCCATTAAAAGTGAAATATCTCCTACTTTTTAGCCTAGCATATTTTATGAGTAACACTGAAAAACAGTATATAGGCTCACATTTACTACATGATGCTAAAATGTAAGCTACCTTACAGCCCTGTCAATAAGCTACCGCTTAGCAAATATATAAACCTTTGCAGATATCACTGTCTTTAGTTAACTTTACTACTAGAAAGGACTGCATCTTTAAATTTATTCAGGTCTGTGTATCCTTTGCCTACATCATTATTTAAATGGTCAGCTTTACACAGCTGTTCCATCCCATGAGCTTATAAAGTTTAGAATGCGAATTGGCTGCCCAACATGCGATGAATCATGTCTGGCCTTCAACTTTTTCCCTTGTGTTGGACAAGAAAGCAAGGAGCCTGGCAAATGGATACAGGAGCACAAATCACAAGAGTTCATAGATCAATGGTCATTCTACTGCTGTGAACAGTCCAGTTTAATGTTACTTTTGAGAAAATCATTAGATATAACGTGATAGAAAAGTTGTATAGATATATGCATCAGATCAACTACTCCCTAAAATATCCTCAAACAGACATATGCAAAATGTATTATTCCTCAATATAATATGCCGTTTTAGTCAAATGTATTTTATTTACCATTAAAAAGTAAGTAAGGGGAGGAAAGACTGACCTCATCACATGCAGATTCCCAAAGCCTGATATAATATCTTTATTAACATAGAGTGTTCTGGGTGCAAAAATGGGACAAAACTAGATTTTAAAAGAAACAGCACCAGAGGGCCACCACGCAAGACACTAAAGAAGATTTCTGCATAAGCGACAAGCTCTGTTCATGAGGGGTATAATTATCTCTCTTGCACCCTACTTCGATCTTAAAGGAGACTCCACTCCTCTGTAGCTCTCATAACCCTGAAATTAAACTGAACTAAAAAAAAAGACCAACTCGCAGAGTTATCTCCCTTCTTTTAAAGGAAAGACCTAACATCTTTAAATCTTTAACCAGTGATTACTTATTCCATTAATTAATCGAACTAACTACCAGGATGAATGCAGGTGGGCGGTGGACTGGCCCTGGGGGAAATTGGGGCGCTAAACCTATTAGCCCCCTACACTGTCTAAATCCAAGCTTAAGAAGGATTGGGAGCAAATCCAAAACTCCTGGGACCTTGGCGGTATTTTGAGCTTTGGATGAGGCACTCAACGGATGGCTAATTTTTCCTGAGTACTGGAACGATTGAGCTACACTCACCATTACAACATCCAACACATTAAAAAGCCGTGTGGGACAAGGAGAGCTGTATAATTTCTGCTACATTCCCATCCAACTCACTTTCATCTATTCTATCAAGGCTATTTCTAGCTTCAGATAGGAGTCAAAGCAGGGAAAGCTGCCAAGGGATTGATGGTGCTCTCATTGCACTGTTGGATAGTGGGCCACTGGCTTCCATCAAGATCTGGTAGCAGGGTGAGGCCTGGGGCAGTTGGATGCCATGGGTCCGTGTCCTGGCTTGTGAATCCTTGGGACCTGCTGGCTTGGCCTTCTGCACCCAGTCTGCTCTTTCACTCGAGCCACTGGTGTCTCAGAGCCTGGGGTCCATGATAGCAGTTTTCTTCCGTGAGTTGCATTACTGGTGACCGAGGCTGGCATGTACCTTTGACGCGTCTTTATTTACTGAACAAATGACAACTGCACTCTGGAGAATGCCAGGTCATAAACATCTCCGGGTCCCATTACAATTAATTCTTCAAGCAAACCCGAGTGTGGATGAGGATGCAGGACCACGTGGGCGGAGCATAGGCAAATTAAATCTACTCCTTAATGAAAGAACAAAGAAATAACTGGAATGGTTAAAATAAATATATATATTAAATAGGGAAAACGCTTGACAGTTTGCTGACCAGTGAATTGAACACGTCTAAGCAGTTTATATAATGTTTAAAGATGGTAGGGTTTTAATTGATCCTAATGTGGTCTGTAAACTATTTGAAGATTATATTGATCTACAGTATATAACCCTAATCAATTCCAAGTAAAAAATTAACCTACTGTAAACCTATTAATATCTGTACTTACCCTAAACAATCTTAGATAATCTTAATAAACTCTTAGATAGCATTCAAGAAAAGCTAGACCAAAACACTAATTCTAAAGACATTTTTCAAGCAACTAAATGCTCCAAATATAATACATCTCCAGGACTTCAAAACTTATATTGGAGGCCAGATGATTTACACCATGATCGCAAGCACCGGACAGAACAAGGAGGTTAAATAATCAAGGTTTACTTTGGCCAGATCCAACAGGCAGTAACCACAGATGCAAAATGCAGTAACAACTCACCAAGACAGGGTGTTTGGGGGACTCTGGTGCGAGCTTCCCCAGGGACTCGTTTTTGATACACCAATTAGGACTGGGAGCTGCCCCTTGGAGCTGTATGATGGCCCCAAAGGGTAGGGCCTCGGGGGTGGGAACTATGAACTGGACAAATGGGAACTGGGTGACAGGGATAGGACACAGGCATCACTCCCCAGTTTTAACTCCATGCCTCCCGTAGGGTGAGATGCCTCACTGCCAAGAAAGGACAAAACTCCAGCCTTGGAGTGTGTACTCTCCTAGCAGGTGGGTGCGTCCAAGTTCAACTCCTCTTTGTCTCACAACACTGCACCAGGCCCAATACAATGGATAGTACATTTATCCATTGTATGCTAGGCTCGCTTTGTGAATCAGGGACCCAGAAAATACAATAACTCCCACAGAAGATACATACCTAATGATTCACAAAAACTAAATATATTGTTTCAACAGATTGCAAACAGAGGGAACACATATTAACAGTAACTGGGACCCAGTTTATGTGTAGGAAGATGGCCGTTGTGACCCAATACCTATATCGCCTTCTTGCCAAGTAGGATCAACCAGCTCGCTTAACCTTTAATATACTGAGTAAGGCTGTCCCTACAGTCACAATACGTTCCAACCTTTTCTTCTATTTTAGCTCCCAAAATGATCAGTTTATTTAATTGCCTAATAGATGGGGTACCCTCACCTGCATCAATGCCCACAGCTAATATAATTGTTATCCCAAAAGAAGAGAAGGGTGCATGACATTTTTAAAGCTATTGCCCATTCTCACTCACATTTGAATATTGAATTTAATTCTAAGAACATGGCTAACAGACTGAACCTTTACATCCCTGATCTGGTCCATCATGACAAGGTTGAGTTTATACCTGGACAACAAGCTCTAGACAATACTAGGCAAATAATTAATATAATTTGCATCTCCCCCCAACAAAAATATATACTGACTATAATTTTAAAGTGGAAAAGATTCCAGGTGAAAGAACTGCTCATTCAGAAAAAGAGGTACTGGGGCATATTGACCAAAAGATGTATTCAATGGTAAAAAAAAACATGAGAAATAGTACTGGCACAAACACTCTTACGCGTTTCACACGCAGGGTGCTTTATCAAAGAGTAACAAGTGATCACAGTGTGTTCCTTGATAAATCAATCCTTAAAGGACCAATCCGGTAAGTAATTAGACACTAGCCAGGTGATAATATGTAAATCATAAATCATAAATTCACTATGTATATTTATTTCATACAGAACCCCTATAAGCTCATATTGAACCCCCAAAATAACCACAACATATATATATATATAATATATATATATATATAAAATATATATATATTAAGGGTATGGTGGGTAAAAAAAAGTGACAAAAACCTTCCACAGTAAAGCATATAGCAACTGTAAATATTACTGTATATTCATTTGCATGTCTTAGACAGGTCTGCAACCCTTTCTTTCACCATTATCGCCCAGCACACAGCACTTCCACTGCAGCAAGGGATTCTGGGAAATGACATGTAAATGAGCACACAGTGTCAACTTTTATCTCAAGCTCACATAACATGAACAACCCTTAGCCAATGCATGCTGCTTTAGACACAGCTTTTAAGCAAGGGCTTGGGAGATGCAAAGCCAGTAAACCCACTCACAGACATGTTTCAACCTTGATGGGTATCATCAGTGAGGTTGGTTGCTGGCGTTTGCTGGTTTGAGATTAAGAGTAGGTAATCACCACACTTATTAAGGTTATGGTGGGTAAAAAAAAGTGACAAAAACCCTCCACAGTAAAGCATATAGCAACTGTAAATATTACTGTATATTCATTTGCATGTCTTAGACAGGTCTGCAACCCTGTCTTTCACCATTATCGCCCAGCACACAGCACTTCCACTGCAGCAAGGGATATATATATGTGTATAAGTGTCAAAGAGGAGTGCTACTGAGCATGGCAATATATATATAGAACCAGAGACAGAACATGAAACACAGACAGAGCCCAGTGCTACATCCATTGACACAAATACACGGTATAGTGCCTAAATATATATATATATAGATATCTTTTGAATAAAATGGTCTTTTAGTTTAACTCTTTGGCCAAAGTGTCATAAGCCCTTGAGCCCCTCCAAGGCAGACCACATCTCAAGGGTCCTAACACTAATATAAATTCTTAATAACCTGTACATTACCAGGAAGAATGATTTATAATGAATCTGTCAAAATTAGTTGCATAGTTCTAAGTCTGATTGAAGCTCTTATTAACCTGTATAATACCAGGAAAAGCACTCTGTCTCTGGTTTTAAATATATATTGCCATGCTCAGTAGCACGCCTCTTTGACACTTATACGCATATATATATATATACTGCACCGACACACTTTATTCGAGCAAATACCCAGTATGTACCTGGCAGATACCTGGAATGCGCCGCTCCTCACCTCTGACAAGCCCCGTTGCGTTTGCCTTCCCAGCCTGGGTTCATGCCTGGCTGACGGGCGGCTGATCTGTTAAATGATAATGATTAGGATTTAATAGGCTGCAATGCTTCGCGTGTCTACCAGATGGCATAAATTCATGAATTGTAATGCAGTATATATATATATACTGTGCAGTATTGCAGCCAGCAGGAATAAAATGCTTCAATCCCTGCTTGGAAAATACCTCAATGCACTCGGGCAGAAAACAGTCACAAACCTCAATACACCCGGGTATACCCGAATTCGTGGGACTAGCCGAGCTCGAATAAAGTGTGTCGCCAGTGTATACATATATGTTGTGGTTATTTTGGGGGTTCAATATGAGCTTATAGGGGTTCTATATGTTTTGTAATTCTGTTCATCTGTTCCTAGATGATTTGGAGGGTGGCTCCTCCTTCCCAAGTTTGAAGCTCACCCCCTCACTTTTAAATGGTTAAAGCTCACTACATTTCTGGGCTCTGTCTGTGTTTCATGTTCTGTCTCTGGTTTTAAATATGTATATTTATTTCCCCATTTATTTCTATCCCAATGGGAGAAGCGCAGGGATCAACTTTCTGTTTTTGCACATTTGTATGGCCAATCCTTTCACCAGCAGCATGCTTCTTAAATGGAGAAGCGCAGTGAATATATATTTGTTTTACATTTGATGATATGTAAATACCAGGGAGTATGCCTCAAGAACCACGCTGTGCAGGAAAAGTTTGTATAATCAAGAAAAAAACATTTGCACATATGAATTTGATGCCTCCTAAAGGACCCCACTAATAAGGAAATGGCAGTAAATAAAAACCAAAACATATAAATCTGAAAAAATAAAAAATCACAATAAAAATATAAACAAACAATCAGACAAAAAACTGTACATATACAAATGGCTAAAACCAATTCTACAAAGAATTCATGAAACAATCAATCATTTAAACAAAGTTTAAACCTAACAGTACTATATTACAATACATTCATAAATAATTAAATATATTGAAAAATATAGTGAAAAGCTTATAAATCAATGTTGTAAAGAACAGAAATATATAATGTAATAATAATTAAAATACATCGGTATCTTATTATATATTTGTGAAAGCACTGTATGCCTGTCTGCATCTCCTGTGTCCCTAGGGGAAATCTCATTGGTCCCTTGGGCCACCCGCCCCCGCACCTCTCATTGGCCACACACACACACACACACACACTCTCTCTCTCACACTCTCACACTCTCACACTCTCACACTCTGCGAGGCGCTCATCGGGACCCGCGCACACCTCCTCCTCTCCCCGGGTCTCCCGGTTTCCCGCGCTTTTTCCTCCCCTTCCCCCCCCCCCACCGGCGCCGCTACAGTCAGCGGGGGAGTGGAGCGAGCGCCAGGGAAACAGCGGGGGACTCTCACCCCCCCCCACCCATCCACACACAAAGAGCACTGAGCGGCTCTCCCCCCCCCGGCGCTCCCCCCACCCACACACACACACACAGAGCATGCGGCTCTCCCCTCACACGGCGCTCCCCGTCCCAGAGGCCTCTCCTCCGGCTGTCTCCGACCTCTCCTCCGGCTGTCTCCGCCTCTCACTGCGAGAGGCACAGCATCTCCTCACCGGAGCGTCTCCGCCTCTCACCGCGAGAGGCACAGCACCTCCTCACCGGAGCATCTCAGCCTCTCCGCGGAGGAGCCTGAGGTGAAGGAGGAGGGTGGTCAGTACCCGTAGGAAGAGGAGCGCGGCCATGGGCAAGGTGAATAAATGCAGGGGAATGGGTTATTTAACGTGTCCAAGACTCACCCTGCCCTTTGCCCCCCCTGCCCCCTGCCCTTTGCCTCCCCTGCCTTTTGCCCCCCCTGCCCTGCTGCCCTTTGCCCCCCTGCCCTTTACACCCCATGCCCTCCCTCCCCCTGCCCTTTGCCCCCCCTGCCTTCCCAGCCCTTTGTCCCCCTGCCCTTTGCCCCCTCTGCCCTTTGCCCCCCTGCCCTTCCTCCCCCTGCCCTTTGCCCCCCTGCCCTCCCTCCCCCTGCCCTTTGCCACCCTTGCCCTTTGCCTCCTGCCCTCCCTCCCCCTGCCCTTTGCCCCCCCTGCCCTCCCTCCCCCTGCCCTTTGCCCCCACTGCCCTCCATCCCAATGCCCTTTGCCCCCCCTGCCCTCCCTCCCAATGCCCTTTGCCCCCACTGCCCTCTCTCCCAATGCCCTTTGCCCCCACTGCCCTCCCTCCCAATGCCCTTTGCCCCCTGCCCTCCCTCCCTCCCCCTGCCTTTTGCCCCGTGCCCTCCCTCCCCCTGCCCTCCCTGCCCTCTTGCCCCCCCCCCGCCCTCTTGCCCCCCCTGCCCTCTTGCCCCCCCCTGCCCTCCCTCCCCCTGCCCTTTGACCCCTCCCCTCCCTCCCCTGCCCTTTGCCCCTCTGCCATTTGCCACCCTGCCCTTTGCCCCCCTGCCCTTTGGCCTCTTGCCCCCTGCCCTCTTGCCCCCCTCCCTCCCTGCCCTCTTGCCCCCCCTGCCCTCTTGCCCCCCTGCCCTCTTGCCCCCCCTGCCCTTTGCCCCCTCCCTCCCTGCCCTCTTGCCCCCCCTGCCCTCTTGCCCCCCTGCCCTCTTGCCCCCCTGCCCTCTTGCCCCTCCCTGCCCTTAGCCCCTCCGCCCTCCCTGCTCTTTGGGCCCCCCCCTGCCCTTTGCCCCCCCCCCGCCCCTCCCTGCCCTGCCCTTTGCCCCCCCGCCCCTCCCTGCCCTTTGCCCCCCCCGCCCCTCCCTGCCCTTTGCACCCCGCCCCTCCCTGCCCTTTGCCCCCCGCCCCTCCCTGCCCTTTGCCCCCCCGCCCCTCCCTGCCCTTTGCCCCCCCGCCCCTCCCTGCCCTTTGCCCCCCTGCCCCTCCCTGCCCTTTGCCCCCCCCGCCTCTCCCTGCCCTTTCCCCCCCCCCCCCGCCCCTCCCTGCCCTTTCCCCCCCCCGCCCCTCCCTGCCCTTTCCCCCCCCGCCCCTCCCTGCCCTTTGCCCCCCCGCCCCTCCCTGCCCTTTGCCTCCCTGCCTTTTGCCCCCCGCCCCTCCCTGCCCCTTTACCCTCCCCGCCCTTCCACGCCCCTTGGCCCCCCCCGCCCCTCCCCCCCGCCCTTCCACTCCATGCCCCCTGCCCTTCCACGCCCCTCCCCCCGCCCTTCCACTCCATGCCCCCTGCCCTTACACGCCCGGGCAACGCCGAGTATATCAGCTAGTTAATCATATACATCAACATCAACATCAACAAGGTATTAAAAATAGATGTGATGTTATATGCTATGTTATATGCTTCCTGCTATTAAAATGTATCCCTTTATTATAATTTGTTAGCTCCAAATGTACAACACAGTATAATTAATAAGTGTTAAGAGCTAACTATAGATGACAATCTTTCTGTTACCTGTTTAAATGGATATTTTTGTGAAAATACAAATAAATAGATTTAAAAAAAAAATAGATGTGATGAATAAATGAATTGGACAAATGCATCAATGCATACCAAGGGAGGAGAATTATGTATAATCACTGATCTCAATGGGTCAAAAAATGTTTTTATTCCCATTCAACATTTTTAAAAAAATCCAATAAAACTCCCTCCTGTTGAGGAAATTAAGCCTATCTCCTCCCCTGATATGCGGAGACACATGTTCCCTCCTGTAACTTCTTTCGCAACCGCACCAAAGTGTGTAAACAACAAGACTTGTATGACAATTGATGAAGGTTTTAATTTTATAACTGTTTTTTGATTGTGAACTTTTCATTTTTTTTTAAAGGTCTAGTATACTGACAGAAACCGCAATAGCCACAACAGAAATAACCACTGGGAATACCACAAATATGTCTAGTCTCAACAGTAGACTGAAATAAACTTGGAGATATTGTAGATGCAATAGTTTTTGCTTTCTTGAACACTATTCTTGGTCCTTCTTGTAGAATGGGTCTGAGATCTGTATCTAATTTGAATGTATCCCAATGGTTTTTTATGATAGTATGGATTTGATTCGCCTGTTTATTAAATTGTGTTATGAATTAAGGGTTCTGAAAGTCCTGTTTATGGTCTTTTTTGGAAGTTTTAAAACAAACTAAGGGCCTCATGCAGTAAGCGACGATTATGTGAAATCGGCAAGCTTATCGATTAGTCATGTTATTGGCGTTTTTCCCTCTCCGTATGCAGTAAGTGCCGAATACATTCAAAATCAACCAGAAAACAAATCCGCCCACTCTCACGATGATGAGCCGATCACACACAGGTGTATCGGCGTGCGTGGCGGGGTGCTGTTAGGTTGCACAATCACAAATCTTGCTGAATCAGGCGAAACAAGCATGTTTTTGATTGCGCGCCATATTTAAAGGCAACGTGTACTGCTAATCATTCTCTGTGTTGTTGGGAGTGAGAGAGAGAGAGAGACGCACAGAGCTGGACGATTGAAGATTTGCATATTGACTGAGAGACTTGTTGTGTATTGGGTGAGCTTTGTCCTTTGTTGTTTTGTTTACATCTTTGTCTTGTTTTATATGTGGAAGTGGGTCGTGTGATTGCCTGTACATTTCTTGTCTGTTTTTTGTGAGTGCTGGAAGTATGCCCGCAAAGCGTGGGAAGAGTGATGCTGGTGGGAGTGGGAGTGCTACTCGTGGGAGTACGCGTCGGAGTGAACGTTCTGTTCAGGGGAGTGATGTTGCTGGTGCACCGAGTGGTGTTGCTGGGAGTGGGAGTGCTGGTGCTGGGAGTGGGAGTGCTGTTGTTGGGAGTGGGAGTGCTGGTGCTGCGAGTGGTGTTGCTGGGAGTGGGAGTGCTGTTGTTGGGAGTGGGAGTGCTGTTGTTGGGAGTGGGAGTGCTGTTGCTGTGAGTGGGAGTGCTGGTGCTGGGAGTGGGAGTGCTGTTGCTGTGAGTGGGAGTGCTGGTGCTGGGAGTGGGAGTGCTGTTGCTGTGAGTGGGAGTGCTGGTGCTGGGAGTGCTGGTGCTAGGAGTGTGAGTGCTGGTGCTAGGAGTGTGAGTGCTGGTGCTAGGAGTGTGAGTGCTGGTGCTAGGAGTGGGAGTGCTGGTGCTGGGAGTGCTGCTGGTGGCGCAGTTGCTGATGGGGTGTCTGGTGGTGGCGTGCTTGCTGGTGGCCAGCTTTTGGAGGCTCTTCCATTGGAAGAAGGAGAGTCCAGTCAGCACCAGCCAAGCTCTGACCCTAAACCTGCTCGGAAAAAACGTGTGGAGAAGCCACGTAATCCTCGCTTCAATGACCAGGAAAATAGGGCTCTTGTCACTGGCATTCTGGAGCACTATGACAGTCTCTATGGACATTTAGTAGGTAAGTGTAACTTTACATTTATTATTCAAATACATGTGATCCTAGGTCATCTGAGTTTTGTTCATATGCAAATATGGGTACACAATATCTTTCTATGTTCATTAGTGTGGAAACACAGCTTTTTATCATGCCTTACAAGGACAAATAAACACAGGCGGTCAATTTGCCAGAACTGCATACAATATGAATGCAACCTTGCTTACATGTATAGGTTTAGTAGTGAATGCTCATGTGCTGCACATATTACACATAAAACAGCATGTTTGCTATCTCTTGGAACAGCTAGCAGTGTAGGAAACTGGTGCTTATATTATTATTAATTTACCTCATATCTTTTATATGTTTTTCAAGGGCGGACAAGTGCAGCAAGCAAAAAAGAAATGTGGGACACAATAGTCATTGGTGTCAATGCCTGTGGGAATAGTGTCAGGGACAAGTATCATTGTCGGAAAAGATTTGATGATATTAGGTCCAAATTGAAAAAGAAAATACAAGACCAACGCGTGCATGCTACTGGCACTGGAGGTGGGCCCACACCACAACGTCTCATATTGACTCCATTGGAGGAGCTGC
Organism: Ascaphus truei; assembly: GCF_040206685.1. Classification (NCBI taxonomy): domain Eukaryota; kingdom Metazoa; phylum Chordata; class Amphibia; order Anura; family Ascaphidae; genus Ascaphus; species Ascaphus truei. The sequence continues at coordinate 335,158,294 of NC_134484.1, forward strand.
TTCGGCCAAAATTACTTACCGTCGTCGTGGAAGGCTTGGCTGGTGACCGTGACATTGGAATTTATCCGTCACAATTTCCAGCAGGTGATAAATATTACTGTACTAGGCGTGTCGTTGCTTACAGTTATTTTGCATATTTACACTGCTTTTTATACTGTCTTCACAATATAAGCATACCTGCATCTATATATGTATATGTCTGATTCTGTATATATATATCTCAAAATAGACATATATGTAGTAGTCCTACTAAAAGCAGTAACTAATATAGCACGTGCCATTGCGTGCTCATTTACATGTGAATTCCCAAAATGCATAGCTGCAGTGGAAGCAATTGATGGTGGGCGAAGATGGGGAACAACAGGGTAGTACACATGTGTAACACATGTTCATGAGAAATTATTAGTAGCTACAGGTACAGAACAGAAATATGTATCATATTATTGTGTATTTTATTGATTTTACTCCGACAAACATGACATTACTGCCTATTTTAAGCATGCATCAAAGAAATTGCATGTAACGGCCTACAAACATCACTGGCACTAACACATCTATAGTTGCTTATGAAAAGGTCCATTTTTGCTTTATGTCATATACAGACAGCATAATGAGGCACACGTATCATATGTTATGTCATTGTTTTCATAACTTAAACACTGCAGATCACTACTTAGCTCATCTACCATTGTGTTAAAGCAGCTGCAATTAATATCTCATCACAGCATACACTTCAACAGAGGGGGTGGGGTTCAGCACACACACTAATTACAGCCTCATTTCACGGTCAACTTAGTTCACACCATTTGCACCTGTTTCAAGTCATTGAAAGGTGTGGCTGATTAGGCTTTTTGGGGAAGGGAATACCTTTCTTACAACCTGAATAGCACAACTGAAGTTAATCACACTCATTTGAAAGCTTAACTCTAGCTACTAAATGCCCCAACAACTCATTACTTATCAAAGCGTACGTCACACATTAGTTCACTCATATCTATAGTTGAACTACTATGAAAGACACATTATCACACACTGCATGTGTTGTCTTGTTGAGTCACAGCCACATTCAGGTGTGCCACATCTTCGATTAATGTACCACACATATCCTCTACCAAAAACAACACTTTTTGCAATATGACCACCTTCATGATAACCATTGTGAATGGTCATCTCATGATAGTTATGTACATTATGATACTGATATCACTACACAACATATGATTTTTATGTACTCATTTAATCTATTTATCCTCACGCATTACTGCAGAAACATAGTATGTTGTATGTTAGGGAACTCAAAAATTCTAAGTACACAGGCATGTACAGTGTTATTACAACTATTTATGTTCACTTTCACACACATTTTCGGTTAAGGAACTGATGTTGTTAGTTAATCATAAATACAGAACATACAATAAGTGTTTGTTCAATATTTACACATGTAAATGTAAAACTTATGTTATTGTTATATATAGTTGCCCCTGGAGGACATGTGTCACCTGAGATGGAACAAGTGTCTTCACCTGGGTCAGCCAGCTCAACACTACTAGAAGGTGAGTGTATCATTTGCTGGCCATATAATATGTGCTCTTCTATATGTTATGTTGTCATGTGCATTATTTGTTTTGCACATCTTCTTTAAATAGGATTACTTAGTGTCAGTGAAAATTAAGTGTAAGGCAACATGTATTGTGTTAGTGATGTTAATTATCATGTAGGACTTCTGAGTTTAGAGCAACTTTTCATTCATTCATATTTCATACTGAGTCCAAACATTATTCGTAAGTCAAGGTAGTTTTTAATGAGGTTATAAAACGTATGCTAACATGTTAGGTGTTACTTAGGACACAGTACAATTACATAGTAACACAGCATACATTAACATGCCATTTAATAATGTGTACATTTCTTTTTAGAACATCATGGTGATGAGGATGATGAGTATGATGAGGATGACGCCACAGAAGAGACTGAAATACAATCATGTGACCATGAAGAGGTGCCAATAGAAACTGTTGTACCGCCAAATCGTCCATCAACTTCCACATACGATGCAATTGTAGCTTCAGAGGGAAAAATAGTGGACGCAGAAAATCGTCGCCATTCAGACATGATGACAGTGCTGGAAAGGATGATTGGACTGCAGGAAGAAACAGTATCACAATTGGCACATCTCCACAGAGTCTTCATTGAAGTGCCTAAACAGTTGCAAAAAATCAACACCTCATTCGAAGCATTAGTTGTTCAGCAAACACAAGCTAATTACTGGAGAATGACTAATGTACCACAATTCAACACCTCCCAGCCAGGATCTGTTCATGCAGGTCAGTTTTCACCACATTCATCTGATATTCATTCACCAGGCCCAAATGTTACCGGTCAAGTAGCAGACATTGCTGTGCAGGTTCCTGATGACATCCTACCGCTGCCATCTGTACAAATTCAGCAGCAGACACCTACAAAGGAGGCGACAAAAACAAAACAAGACACACATGAAACAGACCAACCATCACTTGTGCAGTGTCTACCAACTTGCTCACATGTGTCACTGGGCACAAGCCCTGTCCGTGAACAGTCACTACCCAAAAGCCCTGTAGGTGAGTCGCTGCCCAAAAGCCCTGTAGGTGAATCGCTGCCCAAAAGCCCTGTAGGTGAGTCGCTGCCCAAAAGCCCTGTAGGTGAATCGCTGCCCAAAAGCCCTGTAGGTGAATCGCTGCCCAAAAGCCCTGTAGGTGAATCACTGCCCAAAAGCCCTGTAGGTGAGTCACTGGCCACAAGCCCTGTAGGTGAGTCACTGGCCACAAGCCCCGTAGGTGAACAGTCACTGGCCACAAGCCCTGCCCGTGAAGTGCCAGAGGCCACTCAAAGTGGCTCTGTTGTGCCTAAAGTTGGTGGCAAAAGAAAAAGGAAAATTCAAGAGACAACAAGCAGGCCTGTTACTCGCTCGCAAAAGGAACAAAAAAAATAAATGTTATAATTCAGAAAATATGTCTTTGGCCTTGTTTTGTTGACTTCAGATTATCTAATTACTATTGTATGTATGCTGAAGACTGTGTTGTTTCCAAACTTTCAACTATGTTCTTGTACACGTGAAGTTTTGGAAATGTTAACACTCATAATTAATTGTGTTATAAATATTTATGTTGTAATCGTCTGTTCAGTAATGGTCCACCAGGAGCCAGTTGCTAAGTTTAGAGAAGCTGCCATTGACTTTGCAGCAAAACATTGCATTTGGGTGTGTTAATTGATGTAAGAATTGCATATGCATATTAGTCACATGCAATTATTAAAACACCTAAGTAAGTGCAAACATCTTTCTTGTACGTGTACAGCAGGATTATGTGTAAATTATTACTTACCTTTGCCTTGCTTGGGCATTCTAATTTTGTCCTTTAATCAGTTGTGTGTTCGTTTCTATAACATCTCAGAATGTATAATAATATATATACACACACACACACACACACACACACACACTGAGTGTGAGTGTGAGTGTGAGTGTGTGAGTGTGTATATATATATATGTATATGTGTATATATATATATATATACACACACACACTGAGTGTGAGTGTGAGTGTGAGTGTGAGTGTGTGAGTGTGTATATATATATGTATATGTGTATATATATATATATATATATATATATATATATATATATATATATATATATAGTACTATATAAACTGGTATACACAAACTAATACACTTCATGCTTCCTTGTGAAAACACTATTTTAATAATACAGGCCTAATGTTTGAGAAATATCCTAAGTATGAGACTCTAACAGTATTGTGCTTAAACAAATGTTTATTACTTAATTCAATCATGTTTCTCACCATTTAAATAGGTTTCATACAAGGTATACTTAATGCCATCAATGTTGTGTGTACTCCTGCAATAAAAAATAAAATAAAATATAATATATAAATATATATATATTTTTATAAGAGATATATTTATATATATATATATATATATATATATACACACGTATTTAAACTCATGCAGACAGGGAGTTAACCAGACTTTCACATACACACAGAAATGTAAGCGGGGAAAAAACATTTCTTTTTGCAGGTGTGTTTTTACTGATATGCCTGGCTAAGAAATATTTTCACACACTGGTCTTTGTTAGTTTTCAAAAAAACACTATGTGAACGCATTCAAAGTCTAGGGATGTTTTTCACAAACGAGATAAAAGAAGGAGAAATGTTTCTCCCACAGTCCCATATCACGAACCACAACTGTTAACCCAATTAGACAAACAAATCCAATTGGCGTTTGAAATAAGGAGTCAAAGTAGTTAGTTTTGTTGACCTTGACAAGGAAAAACAGGAGTTTGTTAGCCATTCAGCACATTCATTTTGATGAGCAAATAACACAGACCTGCACACAGCTTTTGTGCTACTCAGACATGGCTGATGAATTCGTTAACAATATTAATCCCCTTTTAGGGTATAAGTACATGATCTGTGAAGCCATCTTGAACAGTCGCGGACAGAAAGCAAGCACACGCCAAATCGATGATTTCATTCGAGCAAAATATCCTTATTACCAAGACCGTAAGCATGCACGGAATTTTAATTCCTCAATAAGATTCACTTTATCAAGTAATGACTTTTTTGAACGTGACCAGGATAAGCTACAACACACCTATGGTTTCTGGAAGATTGCCCCGGAAAAACAATTTCTCCTGAAAGACGGCACTTATATTGTCGTGAAAGGCATATTTATTCCTAATGGCAATAGCAATGTATCCGCTACTACTGATCCGTTTGAATCGATACGTGCTGCAATATCTGCAGCCTCCATTCCTGAAACCCACATTGTACAAGAACAAAAGTACTATGATTATGTACCAAGCCTTTCAGCTGAAAATGCATTGGAATGGGAACCCGAAGAAATGAACCTACCTCCCGACCAATTATTTGAAGAAAGCAGTGGCGATTCCTATGAGCGCATCCTGGAGGAGATATGTGCCATACTGGATTCAGCGGTTGGGTTAAGCGTGGATGAAAATGCCTTGCATTTCTGGAGCGACCAGTTGCAGCCAGGCGAAGAGTTAATTCTAGAAGAATGGTAAATATAACAATCGTTATGCGTTGACTCTAGGTTTAAATTTTTTTTTTTTTTGTAACCACCATTTTCACTTTCAATGCGTGGATACAGCGTAACATTGCAGACTGCATAACATGTAGCGATCACAAACAAATTGTTTCCTAATACAATATAGTAGGACCTGAAAGAGTAGTACACATTGCTGACGGAATAAATATACGTACTTTCCTATCCCTTTAAACATATTAGCAACATTTTACCATTACTCTAACACATACCTGTTTTGTTATCATGCAACATCTACAACATTGAAAACCGGGTCCACCACGTATGACGTGGGACCCTTGTCATGGGCCAAGGCGTCCTTAAAAAGGATTAGTGATGTAAGTCCCGCCCCCAAGCGACGTGCGCGCCTCAAAGCCTATTGGCTGTCATGTTTTGTTATAGTAACGGTAACTGCAGTGTGTGATGCGTGCGGCTCAGTGTTTGTAGGCGTACCCTGGGCGTTAGCCGAATGTTAATTGAGTGGGAGGAGTGTTAGCGTGCGTTTCACGCTGGCTTAACATGACGTCACACGTATTGCATTTGCGCATTGTGTTATCGGCCGTGCTTTCTGTTCAAACACGTCTGTTTAAAAAGAATACAGATGTACTCGTTTAGAACGAATGTAGTTTCGTCTTCATTGTATTTGAAATAAAGATGTTATGTTTACTGGTATTTTCAACATGTATTGAACGCACAACGTACGCTTTGTTTTGCGCATGCGCTAACAGTTAGTGGAGCCAAGCGTGAAGTGCGTGCGCACACAAAGATGTGCGCGCACATCTTTCAGTATACAGGCAACGTTCACTTCTTATACATAGTTATGCCTGCTACAAATTTAAAGAAACATTACATACTGATGAACAGTTTTACTTCTAACATATAAGTGACTGACGTGTGTATCTACACAATCATATAGAGCTGCGTAACGCGTTGTCACGGATGCATATCTAGTAAGGTGCCATCTTTGACCATCATGTGTTTGCTGTATTTCAGAGATGTCGGGGAAGATACAATCGGATCAATGTATGATTTCAGAAGAGTCTACCTTTATATGAGATGATTGTGAGGAGGAGCCACCGACTACTATACTACATATGGAACTAATTTTATATTGCTTGCAGCGCTTATTAACAAACAATTAAAAATGTGATACCCTTATGCCTATATTGCATAAGCACTTAATTAACATAATGATGTTGCAAAAGAGTGCCTCATGAATTTTTATTGAGTGTTCTTTAATGACTACTAACATTTTATGACATGGTGTGTTTTATATATAACAACCATTCCCACTCTGCTAACACATTTGTGTATTCTAATATGTAATGGAACGTATGACTGTCGAAACTATGTAACAATAATAATAATAATATGAGCATGTTCATGTATAGGGCTGCTAGTTGTACGCAGCGATTTACAGACACATGTTTCAGCCTGAGGTCCCTGGCCCGTGGAACGTACAAATGTTTTTTTGCCGCATGAGGCACAGGGAGATAAAGTGACTTGGCCAAGGTCACAAGGAGCCCACACCGGGAATTGAACCAGACTCCCCTGCTTCAAACTATCAGTGCCAGTGTGTGTCTTTACTCAGTGAGCCACTCCTTCTCCCAATGTAAAGGACACTTACAACCAAGTAGCCATTTATTTTTAAAATCTCTTGTTACATGGGTATGTAGATAAAATGGTTTGGGACTGTAGCAAATAATGTTACTGGCCAGATGTTATGGTCCCCTCCAATGCATGATGTTCTGAATATGACATCACCATCATGTTATGAAGTACGTTTCTGTGTATATTTCATTAACCTAACTAACTATAGTTTACTGTGTTTATTAATCGTTTAGAAATACATAGTATAGTCAATATGATGATATAAGCTACCATAATAAAGCTGGTGTTATCATTTGTCGGTGTTATACATGGATCCTACACCAATTGATAGAGACACAAACAGTTGTCTTAAAAAGTGTGTCTATGCTAGTGATGAATGTGCTCCCGTAAGTAAACAAATAAGTACAGTTATCCCCTTTTCTCCAACCACCTCTATATTACATTAATGGAAATTATAAGGAAACATACATAAAATGTGATGAAATGTGAGTAATCATTTTGTAATACAATGCACATGAAAGCTCAAGAGTAGCTAAATGCATATACATGATACAGAAAGTACATATATGTAACATTTGTGTTTAAACTAATATGTTGGGTTTTTAGTTCCAATAATTATAGGAAGATTGAGGTAGCCACATCTTATGAGAGATGTCAGCAAATATACATACCATGATCAGTCATACTGGAGATATACCTATAATGCAAAGGAACAATATATAAATTGCAAACATTGACATGCCATCTTCAGTACCGTAAACAACACAGCAAAGTGTGTATTTGGTGTTAAATGTACAACACCATGTATATTTCATGACATTCAAAATGTAAATCAGCCTGGTGTACACATCATATGGATGTACATGTTACACTGCACCAATAACATTGTATGTAAGCATACTAGAAGCATGAATGATTATGGGCATAATATGTGTTTTGTCTTAGCATAAGGAATAACACAATGCTAAAATATTATTGCTTTGTTACCCAAGTTGTATTCACATACACACAACTAAAGTACAATTGAAGAGGGATTATATAACCTGTGCAACAATAACATACCGGTGCCACATCCCTTTGAGCACACAGCAGAGAAAAGAAAGGTGTGCAACCCATATTCATCTGTGTCCTAACAGAAGGTTATATAAAGAAACATTATTGTTAATATAACATAATTAAACTATAAAAGTAGTACTAGGAACATATGAGTTTGTACTTACAAGAAAAAAATGAATTGATGAGATTCTGTCGTGTCTGGCCACCACTGGCTGTTTGTTCATTTTCAGCAGCTACATGGGTGGGATGCTCGTCTACCAAAGCCTCAGCTAGGTCTGACTGTACATTGTGCCTGAGTGCAACATTGTGCAAAATGCAACAGGCAAGGATAATATCAGACACTTTTTGAGGCTTGTATAGAAGAGCCCCACCAGTTCTGTCCAGACACCTAAACCTGGTCTTGAGTAGGCCAAATGTCCTCTCTATAACAGATCTTGTAGATATATGGGCTGCATTGTACCTGTCCTCTGCTTCAGTTTGAGGGTTTAGCACCGGAGTCAAGAGCCACGGCCTAATTCCGTATCCTGAGTCACCTATAATGAATGGAGCACACATAAGCTGACATTAGTGATCAAATTGTACAATGCCAACATTCCTAAATCAACATGTGTTTTGTGTTAGAACATGTAAATATGTACTCACCCAGCAGCCAACCAGGTTCAAAATGTCCCTCTTCGAACGCATGGAAGACTGAAGAGTTCCTCAGGATAGAGGAATCGTGACTGGAACCAGGGAACTTGGGTACCACATGCATTATCCTCATCGTGGCATCACATACCACCTGTACATTGAGTGAATGGTAGTGCTTCCGATTGCGGTACACATGCTCACTCTGACTAGGTGCAATCAAAGCAACATGTGTGCAATCGATTGCACCCAGCACAGATGGTATCCCTGCTATATTATAAAAGCCAGTCCTGACTTCCAGCCACTCTGTTGCCTCTGTAGGAAAATGAATATAATTCCTAGCGCGTCTATTGAGTGCATAGAGAAACTGGGTCAAGGCCCGCGAGAATGTAGATTGCGAGACCCCGCCCACTATGCCCACAGTTGTCTGGTATGACGCGGAAGCAAGATAATGTAATGAGCACAGCATTTTAACAAGCCCAGGGACTGCACGACCTCTGGCTGTGAAAAAATCTAAATCCCCCCTTATCTCCTCATAAAGAGCTAAGATTGCTGCTGAACTCAAACGATAGCGACTTACAATCTCCTCCTCACTCATCCCATCTAACAGGGTTCTCTCCCTGTACAGACGCGGACGAGGCACAAGTTGTCTCCTCTGTCTTCTCCTCTGATCTCCTGTCCCTCTACCTGTCCCTCGGCCTGTCCCTCTCCCTGTCCCTGTCGTATCCGCGTCACTGTCACTGTCCCTCGGTGTGTCCCTACCTTGCCCTATATCATTCTCTTGATCAGCAAGCATGTCATAGAAAAGAATGTTCCTGCGTCTCCTAAACATTCGCAACATTTTGAAATGAGTAGCTGTGAATGAGCAGGTAATGTGCGTCCTTTAAATAGGTATGTGATGATGTCAGGTGACATAGTAAAATGCAAGGTGTTACATTAACATAATAAAGTACTTCTGTGGCAAGCTGTGTGCACTTGTTGTTCTAAGTATTTGTTGTGTGTATTCTGCAGGGAATGATGATATTTGGCAATGATGTGACGTGAAGCTTTGTACAAAGATTGCTTGCAAATAAATAGTTGCATGTGCAATGCATGTAACACTTGTGAACGCAAGAGTCAGTCATGTAATGAGACAAAAAGGCTGAGATTGACGTGGGAAAAGTTTTGTGTAACATGTGTAATTATCCATGTTATTGTGACATGTTGGCAACAATGAATAGTCGTGTGCATATGCATGCATTTGTGTAAGGAGGATAGTTGGTATAGAATGAGTTTACAAGGTGTCCCAATGATGAATTACTGTACATGTGTGTATAAGTTAGGTTGAAGTGCTTGTAATGCAACGGTTACAATGTAAACATGCAATGTGATTGAGCGTCCAATAAGTGACGTCATGAAAATAGGGAGGACCCAAAAGTATATGTAAACATGAGAAGACAGATGTACATGAACGTTTAAAGATGCGTGTCACATTACAAGCATTGTGTAATGTAAAGGAAGATGAATATACTGTGTATGTGTGACATGTGTGACATGTGTAACATCATGTAAATAATTGTCGCTGAGTTGAGTAAAATGTGTGATATGATGTGAGGTTCTCCTTTAAGAGTGTAGTATAGTATTTTCCCTTGGCACATCATCACATGATGAGTAATGTGACCCGCAAATGCTGAAAACATGTAAAAGTCGAATGTTATGCAAATAAGACACGTCAGCTGTGACACAATGCAGGGAATGCCCCCACACTGTAATGCAAATCCCCCTTGTATTGTGAGCAATGAAACGTAAACAGTACTATACTGTTATACGTCCCCGCTCCATTGACTTCCATTGATGTACAGAAGATTTTTTTTTTCTAAGTGCCGTTCCGGCAGCCTTATCGATCGTTCTCCCGTCCAAAATGCCAACTTTAGTTGGCGGGAGAAATCGGCCATAACATCTCAATTTCGTAGTGCCGATCAGCCCCGATAAGCTGTTTTTTTTTGTTGAATCCAGCCGATTTAAAAAAGTGGCGATCAGTGTCGAAAACAGGCTTATCGGCAGGCGACTGGCCATAACCAAATTATCGGCTCCGAAACCTGGCGATATGAAGCACTTATCGGCGCTTACTGAATCTCAAACCCAATTTTGGCTATAACATGGCCATATTTCCCTTATCAACGCTTACTGCATGAGGCCCTAAATCTCTTCTGTCAGTGAACCTAGCTTGTTCAAATGCTTCATCTTTGGGATAACCTCTTAATTTGAATCTGTTACGTAATTCTTGAGAATATTCAAGAACAGTAGTCTCTTCAGAACATAATCTCCTGTAACGGAGAAATTGTCCTTTAGGGATGCCGCGAACAAGGGATCTTGGATGACTGCTTTTAGCACTGAGGAATGAGTTCCTGGAATGTGGTTTTCTAAAAATGTTAATCTGTATGAGATTATTCATATCAACAAAAAACATCACATCTAAATAATCAATATGATTTACATTAGTATTAAAAGTGAAATGTAAATTTATATCATTATCATTTAAAGTGTAAATGAAAGTGTTCAGTGCAGCAGTATCACCATCCCAAATGAAAATCAGATCCTCAATGAAACGTTTGTTAGTTTCATATACACGGAGACCGCTTTAATATGGACTTTGCTATGTTTGTACATTACTCCTACTGATGTCATTAAGAGGAACCTTACTGCTATTGGCTGTGATATACATACATACTATATTGTGACAGGGTCATTGACTCTGTATACATTAGTGGGAGATGGCAGTATGCCTGCTTTCCAGTAGACGAGGGGTGAACCCATCTTATTAAGCAGTCCACAGGTATTTCAAATTAAGCTAGCTCACCTGCTTTAAAACAGGAAGAGGAAATGCCTCTGGAGCAGCAGTCTCTCTCAGGCACAGAGAGAAGACAGAGGAGTGTTGACAGACAGACACAGGCTGCTCAGATTGATCCTGTCCCAAGGGGGAATAAAGCTCCCAGGTAAGGAGCCAACTGGTGTTGCTGAACATTGTTGGGCTGGACTAGGTTAGCTAGCCAGCCAGGTAGATAGCCTGCACTTTTGTTTAGTCAGTTCCCCGACCAGGGATAGGTTTTTGTTTACGTTTATTGCACTTAAAGGGACAGAGTACCCATTGTTTTGGTTACACTTTTGGACAAATAAATCCACCAGCATTATTTCACCAGAAGAGTTGTGTTGTCTCTTCACTAACCACGGTCATCCTGCCACAATATATACACATGAGGAGTTCTCCTGAGCACCGGATTGGGAGCTTGCTATAAGCTCTATGTGTTCAATATCTAATGGTCGTTCCTGGTTTATCGAGCAAGCAAGATTCTATATTGGAGTTAAATACTGAACTTGATATAATACTGATTCTAGGAAGTTGATCAAAATCGTCTGTTCAAAGAAGATATACAAATGATTAATGATAATTGTTAATATCAATCTAGTCTAAGATACCAATATATATTTCTGCACCTCATTTTTTTATGGAACATGACCAAATATTTTTGTAATTAAAACATAAAGCTTTTTAATAATTTTACATTTTTTTTCTATTTTATAGTGGAATTTTGCCTTTAATAGGCTGCTTTTGTCAATTTTCATTATGGAGGTTGAGAATAAATCTATCATATTTGAATCTATACCTATACCAACAAAAACTTTTGTTCAAGATTGTGGAGATAACTCTAAGATCTAAGAGGGCATTCATTATATGTCTTTGAAGAAAGTAATGATAATATCATTTGTGATGAGCCATCTGATTTAATTGATCATTTTGTGAAACTGGAAAATGTATTAACTCAAGACATAAGATTGTGGTGGGATATAACTACTCTTGAAAATTACTTACGTGTGAAAAGTATACCTCAGACACAACTGATAGACCAACAGTATCCTTTTCCAAAGCTAACACGCGTTGGAGAGATGGAACATCTGAAGCTGGACATCCAGACAGACATCTCAATACAATATCCCGTGAAGATATTGCAAGATCAACTATCCACTCTCATCCAACAAACGAGGAAAGACAAGACATGGAAAGAAAGACAGGATGGCAAGGCGGATCCAGCAAGAAAAAGTACTCTTGAATTCATCACATAATAATGTGATAAACATTTCAGATACAGTTTTGTCACCTGAACAAATGAACTTGCTTAAAAAAGGACTAAATTTTGCACCACAAAAGGATTTGGATTTATTTAATAATGTTATTGATTTACAGAAGTTCACTGGGAAATTAGCTCCGAAGAAATTATTTTCTAGTAACATGGTTCAGTCTAATTTAACAACACGAATAGAAGATATGTCTTTAACACATTCTGTGACTCATTCTTTATCATTTAAGGATGTTGCATTTTTCAGTGATATGGAAACTTTGTTTAGGGCAGGATGTGCTGCTATGGATGATGTTGACTCTCCCCTTTTTTGGTAATTCCAATGCCGTAATGGGTGCCACTACTGATGAGAAGTTCTGGATGAATCTCCGATAATAATTGGCGAACCCGAGAAATCTTTGGATAGCTTTGAGAGGTAGTGGACACGGCCAAATCCATGATTGCTTTGACTTTGACGGGGTCCATAGCGAGACCAGTGTCGAAGATAATATAACCCAGTAAAGGAAGTAGAAGTCTGATGAAAATGACATTTCTCTAGTTAGCGAAAAGATTATTTTCTCTGTTTATAACTCCCAGCTGGTATATACTGATTAAAAGGTATGGTAAGTATATTACACTCTTAAAAGAGCGTTATAAAAACGATACAAGGGGTGAATGTGTTCCGACCGTGAACACAGGTTCCTCCCCTTTGACATCATGGCGTCACACTTGCTGACGTACTTACCATACCTTTTAAACAGTATATACCAGCTGGGAGTTATAAACAGAGGGATTCAGCCCATGACTATGTACAAGTATAATCATCCAGCTGTGTCTATATATATATATATATATATATATATATATATACAGTGTTCGACAAACCTATACATTTGCACGCCCCGGGCGAGTGGATTTAACATCGTGGCGAGCTCCTATTGGCCCAAGCAGCACAAGTGTGGTACTAGGTGGCGAGTAGATTTTTTTGTTCGGCGAGTAGATTTTTTGGTGATTTGTCGACCACTGTATATATATATATATATATATATATATATATTGCGATAGAGAGTGCTTTTGCCATCAGTCTAGTGAGGATAATTTATCTACTTTACCTACAGGCTGTATCTATGAGCCAAGTGAACCATATTGTTCAGACTATCAGGTCATATAGAGATTATGGGTTAACTAGCATGTGGCTATCCCTATATCCAGACAAAAATATCATTGTATATGAGTGTACCTATTTTAGGTTAACTATACTTAGACAGTGATTACTCATAACAGTGGTAGACCCTATTTTTACGTCAGAGCGATTGCCAACAACATCACACTGGGATATAGGGTAATCAATGGTTAACCAGCACAAGCTATGCCTATACATACTGTAGGCCACCATTAGTCCAGTGCTAGCTGACACCATGTATCACTTATACAACATGAGATACATGGGCCATTGACACATACTAGGACTATATATGCCAACAGGAGGGATTGAATCTAACCCTCCATGTGTTATTATGCATAAGTAACCTGTGGCCTCTGACAACAGGCACAGATTTTACCTACCAATAGGACTGGCTTTCACACCCATTGGGGATATTCCTCAGTATATGCACTAACCTGTAGTGAATGCACATATTAAGGCCTTAGACACCTACTCAGATTGCCCTACCACCACTAGTGAGGAACATAGGTACATTTAGTGGTCCGTCAACCAGTCCCGCCTAATAGGGCAAGCCAAGCCCAATGTGATATTACCTGACCTAAGAGATCACCACAGAACTCACACACTCTCTATCCACTTTTTAGCATCAATTCGCTTCTTCGTCATGGCTATTGCGTCAATACACCACACAGGCACTCAATTGTGTTAGTACCTTAATTATATTAGTCGAGCACAGCTCCCCATTCAAATTGGTTTTAATACTATCACATCTCATTACATCCACTCACTGTTAATATCTAGTTACCTAGTTACCCTGTCACGGTACCACGTTAGAGTGCTCTCTACTATGGGGTTCTTTATTCTTCTTAGTCTGTAATCTTATTACCCCAGATTGAAGCACCATTCGTAGGATTACCGTAGTTTCCTGTCATAGCTGTAGCGAGGGTCCCTCCCCTCCCCCCCCTCCTATCCCTATCAGTTCTATATTGCCTCATGGCCTGAGTCTCTGGACCCTCCCCTAGGAGGAATGGTGCCAGGCAGTAGGTCGATTGGACAGTTGTATGACCGATGCAGTGGAAGTTCTTCCGCCTGGCGTTTGTCGAAGACATCACGGAAATCCTCATATGCTACTGGAAGCTGTACTTTATCTGATTCAGGTACTGAGACTCCTGCCAAAGCCTTGGGAGGGGTTATACAATGCCCCTGATATTGAGTGCTCCAGCGGATAGGCAAAGACTCTGTCCAGTCGATTCAGGGGTTGTGTGTCTGGAGCCAAGGAAGCCCCTATATGATGTCCACTGAGGGGGTAGGGATGGCATCCAATTGTATAGTTTCAGTGTGGGACTCCCCGGTCAATACCCGGATGGGTACCGTCTGTAGGGAGATGAAGGCTGGCTGCAGCGGCCGGCCATCTATGGCTTCGAGACCTACGGGACGAGCTTTATGTACCAAGGCTAGATCGTGTTTCTCAGCAAACCCTTGATCATTAACGTTTCCCCCTGACCCGGAATCCAGAAAGGCCTGTGTAGTGACTCGGAAGGTCTCTACAGAAAGGGTGAGGGGAAAAAGATTCTAGCGTGAAGTTGAGGAGGAGGTACGGATGCGATGCCCAGCGTGATCCTCCTGACTCTCACTGGGCTATGGCGTTTCCCGACTTCAGTGAGCAGGTGGCCACCAGGTTCCCACAGTATAGGCATAAGCCTGCGCCTTGTCTGCGCTGCCTCTCGTCAAATGAAAGGCTGGCCCCATGTTGCATAGGTTCATATAGGGTTGGTGCTGCAGAATGCACAGCTCCTGCTGAGTGAAAGGAAAGAGATTGTGTTCCTCATTGCCGTCTGCCCCTCTCCATTCTTCTCTCCTGCAGACACGGATCCATGCGGATGCATAGGGCCACCAGTTCTTCGAGTGTTTCGGAACGGTCCTGGGATGCTAACTTGTCTTTGAGGTGCTCGGACAACCCCTGCCAGAACACGACCGCCAGGGCCTTGTCATTCCAGCCGGTCTGTGTATTCACCGTACGGAAATCCCACACATAACGGGCCACGGTACGGTCCCCCTGGGAAATGTTGAGAAGGGAAGAAGCGGCACTTACCTTCCGATCAGGTGTGCCGAAGACCCTCCGGAACTCAGCGGTGAAACGATGGATATCAGAGGTCAGGTCTGCTCGTTGCTCCCAGATCAGAGAGGCCCACGCCAGGGCATCGTCGGTCAGAAGGGAAATTATGTATGCCACTTTCGAGCGTTGGGAAGAAAAATGACAAGGGAGCAGTTCGAATTGTATGGAACATTGGTTCAGGAATCCTCGACACCCCAAAATATCACCAGCAAACCGGTTAGGGGTAGGTAACCGTGGTTCAAAAGTTGGGCCACCGGGGTGGAAATGGCTATGGACATTGCGGGATTAGCAGTTGGGGTCGCAAGGAGTATAACCCTGTCAGATAGGGTGTCTAAATCTTGCTTGAGTTGGTTTAATTGTTGGTCCTTATGAGCAAAGGCACCGGTCACTTGCTGGTACCCCCGTCAAGTTCGTCCAGTCGTTGAGCCCCCCCACAGGGTCCATGTTTATTGGGCTGAGCATATTGTCATGCTGCGCTCACCACAAACAGGACTTAGACCGCGGGGCTGAGGTGCCGCCCTATAACCATGGAGCCAGGTCCGGAGTTTGTAGTCAGAGTCGTGAAGCCAGGTCAAGGTACGAGAGTTCGGGTACGTCGTGGTACTTGCTGTGGTCCAGGATGGAGAGCGAAGAATGGTCGATATCCGTAAGCCGTGGTCAAGGAGAGGAGAGAGCAGGAGTCCAAAGTCAAGCCGAAGTTCAGGGATAGAGAACAGACGAGTCCGGGTACAAGCAGGGGTCAAGGCACAGGTTCAGACAAGCACTGGAAACAGACAGACTTCAAGCAGTGAGCACAGCACATAAACCCTAGTTTATGCTCAGCAAAGTGTACAGGAAACAGGAAGGTATTTAAAGGGGAAAGCACCAATCAGGAGAGGTAGTACGGATGACATCACCGGATAGCTGGATACTGATAGGAGGAGCCCGGAATGGCTCAGGTGAGTGGCAGCCGATGATCCTCTTATGATTGGTCGTCATGCGGCGCATGTGTAGGTGGTGCACGGCGCGGAGTGGCACGTTGCCCGTAGATGTGGATGCCGCAGCACTGCGCCTGGAGCGCGCTTCTATGGTGGGACTCCTCCATACGCGCAGTGACTGGGCTGCGTGTGCACCATCGACATCATTGCGTGACGCGTCCGAGGGGCAAAGCCAAGCGGCAATCCTCACTGAACATGTTCGATTAATTTTAAAAAATTATCTTTCTCATCCAGTTTCCAGACATTTCACTAGTTGTTTGCAAGGCGGTATAGCCAATTTTAATTTCTCTGGTATAGTTCCGTATATCAGTGCATGAGCTAGGCTTAATTTCTTCAACCGGAGGGAGATGTATTGGATTTTTACCTTAGATACATTTTACCTTAGATTTATTCCAAGGGGAATAAATGTTGAATGGGAATTAAAACATTTTTGACCCATTGAGATCAGTGATTATACATAATTCTCCTCCCTTAGTATGCATTTAAGCATTTGTCCAATTCATTTATTTATCACATCTGTTTTTTAAGTCTTTTTGATGTTGATGTTTATGATTAATACAGATTTATATTAATTATTATTACATTATATTTTTCTGTTCTTTACAACATTGACTTATAAGCATTTCACTATATTTTTCAATATATTTTTCAATATATTTAATTATTTATGAATTTATTGTAATATAGTACTGTTGGGTTTAAACTTTGTTTAAATGATTGATTATTTCATGAATTCCTTATAGAATTGGTTTTAGCCACTTGTATATGTACAGTTTTTTGTCGGTTTATATTTTTATTGTGATTTTTTATTCTTTCAGATTTATACTGTATGTTTTTTTTTTTTACTGCCATTTCCTTATTAGTGGTGTCCTTTATGAGGCATCAAATTCATAAGTGCAAATGTTTTTATTCTTGATTAAACAAAGTTTTCCTGCACAGCGTGGTTCTTGAGGTATACTCACTGTTATTTACTTATCATCACCTTGCTGGTGTCTAATTACTGTACTTACCGGATTGGTCCTTTCAGGATTTATTTCAAAGGAGGTGCTATATCAAAGCACACACTGTGATCACTTGTTACTCTTTGATAAAGCACCCAGCGTTTGAAATATGTAAGAGTGTTTTTGCCAGTACTATTTCTCATGTTTTTTAACATTGAATAAATATTTTGGTCATTATGTCCCAGTACCTCTTTTTCTGAATGAGCAGTGCACCAGCATTTTATCCTACACCTGGGATCTTTTCCACTTCACCTTACCTTCGCGGAGCACGCACAGCAGGAGATCGTCCTGCGGTACCGCAAGTTTTCTTATGCTATAGACATCATGGTGCTTTATGCTTAGCCAGTTGTTGCTTTTATTTTGTTCAATAGAGACTCTAGCCGCAGGGTGACGGGGACACGGCAGGTTGCGATTAAGACGGGGCTTTACTCACACCTTTCTCACCCAGGCTAATGGGACTCAAGCATTGTTAGTTTCATATACATGGAGACCACTTTTATATGGACTTTGCTATGTTTGTACATTTCTCCTACTGATGTCATTAGAGGAACCTTACTGCTATTGGCTGTGATATACATACAGACTATAAATACACAAGGAGTTCTCTTGAGCACCGGATTGGGAGCTTGCTATTGCTCTATTTGTTCAGACTATAATTTTAAGTCTACAAACAACACACAGAACCCCAGCAAGCTTTTTGGGAACCACTGAGCCGCCACAAAATATATAAGTATACAAGTGTCAAAAAAGAGGGCTATTGAGCGTGGTAAATGTATACAACAAGCAACAGAGAAGCCCAATTCTACATCCATTATGACAAAATACACAGTAAAATACTTATATATTCTCTTGAAAAAGGGTCATTTAGTTTAACCCTTTGGCCAAAGCATTGTAAGCCTGTGAGCCACGACAAGGCAGACCCAGTCACAGGTCCTAACAGTATCAGATAAAATACTAATACCTCTATTAGGATTAAAATTCTCATTTACCTCTATTTGGAGGGAGAAAGACCAACATTGGATCTATATCCAGTAAAATAAAAAGGACCTGCTGACTTGGGAAGTGGGGAGGGGCAGGCTTAAAACCTGGGAAGAGGGGCCACTAACCTCCAACAGCTGAGACAGCTGAAAATAAGTTAACAAAACACACAGAACCCCAGCAAGCTCTTTTTGGGAACCCCTGAGCCCCCACAAAATATATATTATATAAGTGTCAAAAAGGAGAGCTATTGAGCGTGGCAATGTCCTTCCCAGATTTTAAGCCCACCCCTCGCCACTTCCCAAGTCAGCAGGTATTTTTCATTTTACTGGATATAGATCCAATGTTGGTCTTTCTCCCTCCTAATAGAGGTAAATGAGAATTTTAATCCTAATAGAGGTACATTAGTATTTTATTGGGTAGTATTAGGACGTGTGAACTGGGTCTGCCTTGTCGTGGCTCACAGGCTTACAATGCTTTGGCCAAAGGGTTGAACTAAATTACCCTTTTTCAAGAGATTATATAAGTATGTTACTTTGTATTTTTGTCATATTGGATGTAGCATTGGGCTTCTCTGTTGCTTGTTGTATAATTTTAAGTCTGAAAGAACTTTCGACCTGGTTAATTTGAGTTTTATGTTCACTACCCTAGACTATTTTAATTTCAGAGAGCGATTTACCCTTGGAGTTGAAGCCCTATATTGTAGACAAACATATTAATTCAAACTGCGTAACTTCTAAAACTATTTCTATATCTAACAGTACAAGGCAGGGGTATTTGCCCTAACAATTAAACCCTTTGCCAACCATATCAGACAAAACCAAAATATAACAGGCATCAACATTGTACAATATAAAAATAAAATTGCATTGTTTGCAGATGACATAACCTACAGTGGCGAGGAAAATTTTAAACCCCTTAGGATTTTCACATATTTCACATATTTCAAACCTAAAATATTATTAGATATTATTATATTATCTAAGTCCTAATAACAGATAAAGATAACCTGATCAAACAAATTACACAAACACATGCTACTTTTTCAACATTTATTTATTCACAAATGATTTAAGTTTCAATATCCATGTGTGAAAAATTATGTGAACCTCTAGATTCAGTGCCACCCCCTGAGCAGCAATGACTTCAACTAAGTGTTTCCTGTAACTGCTGGTAAGTCTCTCACATCAGTTTTGAGGAATTTTGGCCCATTCCTCCTTACAGAACTGCTTAAAATCAGTGACATCACACTCCCACCACCATGCTTGACGTTTGGGATGAGGTTCTTCTGTTGGAACGCAGAGTTTGGTTTTCACCAAACAAATGTTTTCTCATTGAGGCCAAAAAGTTCTACCTTTGACTCATCTGTCCAGAAAACATTGTTCCAGAAGAGTTGTGGGTCATCTATGTGCCCTTTGGCAAACTTCAGCAGCAATGTCTTTTTAGAGAGCAGTGTTTTCCTCCTGGCAATCCTTCCATGAACACCATTCTTGTTCAGTCTTTTTCTGATAGTTGATTCATGAACACTGTCATTAGCCAAGGCGAGAGTGTCCTGCAGATTCTTGGATGTTACTCTGGGGTTCTTTGTGACATCCTGGATGATTTGCCATTTGTCGACTATCTGTCTAACAGTGGATTGATGGAGCCTCAAATCCTTAGATATAGTTTTGTAACCCTTTTAAGACTGATGAGCATAAATAACTGCTTTTCTGAGGTCCTCAGAGATTTCTTTTGATCATGGCACGACGTGTTTCCACACACCTGTATGGTGACGACCTAACTAACAAAGTTTCTGATCTTTATATAGGGTGTGGCCTCCCAAACTCACACCTGAAGATCTACCTAATTATTTAAACACCTGATTCTAATTAACCGCTTTTAGTTAACTGATAAAACCAGAGTTTCACTTACATTTTCATATACCCTGACTCTTAATTACTCATTATTTGTCTAATTCATTCATAATTTTGTTTCAAAGACATGGAATTAGTTAATATTAACCCTATTGGATCTTTTAAAAAAGACTGGTTTTGATTTAAGAAGGTTATCATGGAAAAACTGGAATTTCCGTAATTATCATTGAGGTTAACAAACGTTTTTTCACAACTGTATAACAACTCTCCCATCTTGTTAAGCATCTTGAGACTTATAACAAAAAATTCACTCAAAATCAATAACTCTTAACCCCTGCAGTGCCCTAATGACATACAGTGTACGTCATGAAAAGTGCCACCCAGAGGTCCTTATGACGTATGCTATACCAGCGGTGCGCAAACTGTGGGGCGCGACCCCCAGGGGGGGCGCAAGACTACCGACGGGGGGCGCGGGGTTTACAGAGGCCCCGCGCGCTTCCCGAAGGCACTTAAATTAAGTGCCGGGGGAGCTGTAGGGCCTCTGCAAACCTAACTTACCGTGGCTCCGGCGGCTTCCTCCTGCGTCACCATGGCAACGCGGCGTCAAAATGACGCTGCGAGGTCATGTGACGTCACGTTGCTATGGCAACGTGACGTCATTACGCCGGAGCGCGGGTAAGTTGGGGTTGGGGGGGGGCGCGGGAGTGAGGGGACAGCCGGAAGGGGGGCGCAGGGAAAAAAGTTTTCGCCCCCCTGTGCTTTACGTCATGGCCATTTGCTAATTTTCTGGGGTTTGTCTGTGGTCGGCAGTCCCGATCGTGGACTATACTGAAGGGGTTATCCCTTCCTTTCACTTCTGTTACAGCGACCAGAACCCGAAAGGGATTACGTCTGAGAAGCAGTCATGTAATCCATCAATGCCGGTGGGTCTGTGGCCATGGAAGTGGCAGGACCCTATGGCACTGAAGGGGTAAATCACTCTCCCAAAACACTCCCCAAAAACGTTTTGCAATTCAATTTTGGTTTTAATTGGGCCACATCTAGTATCAACTACTTGGGTATACGTATTACCTTAATAGACAGCTTCAGATTAATTTTAGATTAATAAAGTTACAGTATTTATGATGACCTATTTGGAAAAAAGAACCCATGCTCTCAATGAGTGGAGATCATATAAAACATACTGGATTGCATAGCAGCAACAACTCATATCTTTTCACTTGGGGATAAGGCCTTGCATTTCTGAACGTTACAAACTTTTACAAGGCAATCCAGCTGGGGTAACTTGTTTTATGACACACTAACCAAGTTGTCAGAAGGTCTCTTGACCTTGAGCCAACATTTTGCGAGCCCCTTGAGGTATGTGACCTAAAATATACAGGCCACAATTTTCTTAATTCTTGCCAAAGTTGGGATTCAAATAGATCTCTCACCCAAAGTTTATCCTGGGGCTGAATACTAAAAGTATTCCCCCTGAAAAACCTCTGGCCTTACTAGATTCGATAATTACAGTTCAGATAAAATAATAAAGACATCCAATTTCTTTCACAAATAATATAACGTCCCCTAATTCTGATTTTTTTTTTTTAATTACTTACAGATTAGATAGACATTTCATTCGTTCCCAATTTTCCTGGGAACTCCAAAACTCAATTTAAACATGTGCAGTATGTACATTGGGAGATATTAACAAGGGCATCACTCCAAAAAGTATTCCAACTTCTGTCCTTAAGGTACTCTGAAATTTAGGAGGCATATATGTGTGGCCTGGGTTCCCCGGTCTGACCCTACCTCCGCTGCAGCTCGGGAGAGGAGGGTTTCTGTGGGGGCAGTCGCGCTGGGCGAGAGCATTGCCGGGGCTCCGAGGAAGAGAGCGTTCAAGGCGCCGCCATATTGGGATGCGCACACATGCGCAGTAGCTTCCGAGATTGTGGCGGCCATTAGAGGTAGCGCAAGCGGCGCCAATGGAAAGAGGGTTCCGTGGGGACTACAGCCCCCAGAAGGCCACAGGGCTGCGGCGTCAGGTGGCTAGGCCTGGCCAATGGAGTGATAGGATTCCCCTGCTGAGACAGTTGATACATTTGGCACTCTGAGGGCTTGCTGGCAGTTGAAGCTGGAACACAGCTAGGGGAAGTTGTATAGGTGCAGAGGTCTGTGACCCTCTGCACTAGGCCAGAGATCCCCTTGGCCCCAGTTAGGCCCCAACTCATCCTAACATTGTGGATGCTTTAGGGAAGGCCCCTTCAGTTAGGGATCCTGTCCTTTAGTGGTTAGCCAGCATAGGGCCACAGCTGTTTCATTGAACTATTGCTACTGGAGTCTGGGACCAGACTGCAAGAGAGGGAGTGTCCATCATTGCGGCAGTCACTCCAGAGGGAGGCATCCCATCCAGCAGAGGATATCATTGGATTGGCGGATCCCCTACTTCTCTTCGTTAGCGCACCTGTGTGTGGATACACCCAGCAGATACCATTCACCAACGTGCACAAACATCTGTACAGTAAGGCACTGATCATGCCTAGAGGGGTGGGCATCTTTTGGGGACACTTATTGGGTGAAGTGACCAAGGGACTCCTCTGGTACTGTAGACACGGTGTGGGAGTACATGGTGGTGGGACAATGCCCTGTGCTGCGAGGTATAGCTGTAACCATTAGTATTGCTATTTCATTAATGTGGTTTATGGTTATTGCTCACAGTAAAGGTTATTATTATAATCTGTGGACTGTTATTAATAGTTCCTGCTCGGGGTTATCTCATCCAATTGGGATCCCGTGCAGGTGGAGGTGCTGCCACTCAGTATATTTGATATTCCAGGCTCCCAGTAGTGGAGGCACAGATACCTGTCTGCTGACAGGTAACGCTAGCATTAGTAGACCCTTCACATTAGAGGGAAAGAGGGCTACATTTGGAGGCTCTGCTGAGATCTTAGACCTGGGGTGCCCTAGAGTTCAGTCAAAATTAATTCTCAATCATGTTTGTGCCCTCAAAGCAAGAGGTCCACGAATGGGCCTTTGCACGCAAAGTATCACCGCGACACGTGGTCGCAGTGGGGGGAGTATCCACCCGTGCATCTGCATTCACCTTTCGCGAGCAAATTAGAGACTTCCCGGCCCTGGCCACAGAGCGGCTACTAGACTTGAGATATGATGATTATTTCTGTTGGAGTACAATATTCCTGGCTACTCAGTAAATTTGTTACCTCAGGCTCCCAGTAGCGGAGGCTCAGATACCTGTGAGCTGACAAGTAACGCCAGCACTAGTAGATCCATCACATTAGAGGAAAAGAGGGCGACATATGATTCAATCGGAGAGGGAGCTGGATCCAGAATTAAACCAGGACTACTAGTCAGATATTTAAGAGGTGACATCTCATTCAGCAATGTGCACTACTATTAAAGAGAATCCATGCAAAAGCCTCTACTATCGTTATTAAACTGTGAAAAAACTCCATAAAATATATTCACGCTGTTCGCCTTTATACTCCCCAATGATCTAAGAAACAGGAAAGAGATTCCTTAGCTCACAAGGTGTTACGCCGGTGCTGCTCGCAGACCAGATCCGTCCCCTGTGCTGAGGTGGGACGTAGGGATACACGCACCCGCAGCAAAGGGAGCGCGTCCGCAGTGTGGTGTTAGTGTTGCCAGGCCAGGTATAGTAATGAAGACAATACTTGCTGGTACCGATAGTAGAGGAGGAGTAGTTATTGCCGTTGCCAAGATCAGGGATAGGAGAGTTGCGGATGATCGAAGGTATAAGCCATGTTGCAGGGATGCCAGAAGTCACGAAGTCCAAGTAGAGCCGAAGTCGAGAGCCAGAGGGGGTAGTCGTCCAATCCGCGTCAATACCTGAGGAGTCACTGAGAGAGTAGTCAAATGCTTCCATACAGAACTATGTCGAGCGACGAGTGATGGGAAGCACAGGCATAATAAAGCTGGGCAGGCCAATGGGAAAAGGGGGCAGGCCTGGAGGACTGCAAGGAGATCTCCCTGATAGGAGGGAGGTGTTACAGCCCAGCTGAGTGTAATCATTGATTTGCATGGAACTGTGTGATGCTTGGGGGCGACGCCTCACTGCAGGAGGAGTGGTTAAAAGTGCTCTGTTAGGCATGTGCTCTGTAAGCTGGGAATGCATGCACATAACGTCTGAGGCTGGCGTGCGTGTAGGTGTGCGTGCAGGAGGGCGTGGGCGCGCCCGGCGCTGAGCAGAGGAATCGCAGAGGGGAGTGATCCCGCGACGGCGGCAGGGGCGAGGAGCCATGGAGGACGGTAAGGCAGGATTGTTTTGTGGGTCCAGGGGCTCCCTGCGGAGAGGGGGTGCTCTGTGTGGGAAGCGAGGAGAACGCCGATTCCTGACAGTACTCCCCTCTTCAGGAACGGCCTCAGGACGGTCCAAGAACGGTTTCTCTGGAAACTTCTTCCTGAAGGACTTAAGAAGGGCCGGGGCATGAATGTCCTTTGAAGGTACCCAGGATCTCTCTTCAGGGCCAAAGCCCTTCCACTGCACCAAGAACTGGAGCTGACCCCTGGATAGGCGAGAATCCAAAAGAGAGTGAACTTTGTATTCCTCGTTATTTTGTACCGTAATGGGATCCGGTTTACGAGTCTGATCCGGAAAGAAGTGACATGAGATAAATGGTTTTAAGAGAGACACATGAAAGACATTGGGAATCTTCATACTGGGTGGTAGTTGGAGCCGGAATGCCACAGGATTGATTTGTTCACAAATAGGGAAGGGTCCCAGGAACTTAGGTGCCAGTTTAGGAGATGGTACCTTGAGGTGGATATTCCTAGAGGAGAGCCATACCAAATCCCCTGGTTTGTAACTGGGCACCGAACGACGACGACGATTGGCCTGTAATTTCGATCTGCGGGAGGAGTTGAGAAGGGTAGACTGAATCTTGGACCATGCGGTTTGGAGGGAAGAAATGCGTTCATCCACGGCTGGTACTCCAGGAGAAATGTTGGGGATGGGAAGACAGGGAGGGTGGAACCCATAATTTATAAAGAAGGGTGACTCCCGGGTGGACACGTTTTTTGCAGAATTGATGGCATACTCTGCCCAAGAGAGGAGTTGAGCCCAATCATCCTGGAAATCTGATATAAAACATCTCAGGTACTTCTCCAGGGATTAATTGATTCTCTCCGTTTGTCCATTGGACTGAGGATGATAGGCGGAAGAGAAGGAAGAAGAGATGCCCAATCTCTTCGTGAAAGCTCTCCAAAATTTGGATACGAACTGAGAACCTCTGTCAGACACAATGGACGAAGGGATACCAAGAATCTGGAAAATCTGCTCCGTAAAGATATCAGCAAGGGCGGGGGAGGTGGGTAATCCTTTAAGTGGAATAAAATGGGACATCTTCGAGAACCTGTCCACGACCACCAAGATAGTGTTCATTCCTCTGGACCTGGGCAACTCCACGATGAAGTCCATAGAAATGTGGGACCAGGGGCGGTCGGGAACTGGAAGGGGTAACAGAAAACCCTGAGGCTTTTGACGGAGAGTCTTGCTTTTAGCGCACGTGGGGCATGCGCGGGTAAACTCCAGAATATCTTGAGACAACCTTGGCCACCAGAAATTCCGACGAATGAGATCAGTAGACTTCATAAAACCTGGATGACCTGCAGATTTAGAGGAGTGACCCCAAGACAGGACCTCTGGATCAAATTTGGATGGTACAAAGAGTTTGTTGTCGGGAACGACCAAGTCCTTGGGAATGCGTCTCTGGGAGTGCAAAATCTTGTCAAGATTCTTGAAAGTGGACGTGGCGAGAATCCTCTCATGTGGAAGGATAGTCTCCAACGATTCCTCTGGCCTCTCTTCAGAAGAATGTATACGGGAGAGTGCGTCTGCCTTTATGTTCTTGGTCCCGGGAATATAGGACAGGTGAAAATCGAATCGAGAAAAAAAAAGAGCCCAACGAGCCTGTCGTGGACCAAGGCGTCGAGCGTTCTCTATGTTTAGAAGGTTCTTGTGGTCCGTGAGAATAGTAAACGTCTCTTTTGACCCCTCCAGCAGGTGTCTCCACTCTTGAAGAGCCATCTTCACGGCCAGAAGTTCCCTGTTACCCACGTCATAGTTCCTCTCGGCAGACGAGAATTTCTTGGAAAAATATGCACAGGGATGTAACTTATCTTGGGGCATGGGTCTCTCGGAAAGAACGGCACCAGCGCCGCAATCAGAAGCGTCGACCTCCAGGATGAAGGGAAGTTCGATGTTGGGATGACGGAGAATTGGTGCAGATATAAAGGCTTCCTTGAGTGTCTCGAAGGCGGAGATAGCCTCGGGTGACCAAGCAGAAGGATCAACTCCTTTTTTGGTAAGCGCAGTGAGAGGTGCCACAATGGTGGAAAAACTCCGTATAAACTTACGATAGTAATTAGCGAACCCTAAAAAACGTTGTATGGCCTTGAGAGAGTTGGGTCTTGGCCATTCAGTGACTGCTTGAAGTTTACCGGAGTCCATCATAAACCCCTCATCGGAAATTATATACCCCAGGAACGGAGTAGAGGTCGTATGAAAGGTGCACTTCTCCAGTTTGGCGTACAAATGGTGTTCACGGAGACGGGAAAGGACGTAGGAGGTGTGGCATATATGGTCTTGGAGATCTTTGGAAAAAATCAGGATATCATCCAAGTATACAATAACAAAAATATTGAGTACCTTACAAAATACGTCGTTGATGAAATCCTGGAAGACAGCGGGAGCATTACATAAGCCGAAAGGCATTACTAGATTTCGTAGTGTCCACTACGCGTGTTGAAGGCTGTCTTCCATTCATCCCCCTTCCTGATGCGCACCAGGTTATAGGCACCACGTAGATCCAACTTGGAAAAAATCTTGGCCCCCTGTAATTTATCGAACAGTTCGGTAATAAGGGGAAGGGGGTAACGATTTTTAATAGTGATGTGGTTTTAACCCCTGTAGTCGATGCAAGGCCTCAACGACCCGTCCTTTTTCTTGACGAAGAAAAACCCAGCCCCTGCTGGGGAATTGGAGTGATGAATAAAGCCTTTCTTGAGATTCTCCTGGATATATTCATCCATAGCGTGAGATTCTGGTAACGACAAGGGGTAGGTCTTGGACTTGGGTAGGGAGTAACCTGGAACTAGATCGATCGGACAATCGTAAGTCCTGTGTGGCGGCAAGAGGTCTGACTGTACCTTATTGAAAACGTCCCGGAATTGATGGTAAACGGAAGGTAGAATAACTTCGGGAACAGAGGTATTGGCCAGCAGTTGATGAGTCTCGCCTGACATCGGCCTCCAGGAAATGGGGGCAGAGGAAGTCCAGTCAATGAGAGGATTGTTAAGCTGTAGCCAAGGAAAACCAAGGGTGATGGGTATCCCAGGAGCGTGAATGGCATCGAGAACTAAGATCTCCTTGTGCAGATGTGAGGACAGAAGCAAGGGAGCCGTCTCTAAGGAGATGTGGGCCGGGGTAAGGGGACGTCCATCGATACCGACGAGTGCGATGGGAACCTTCTTTCTCATGAGTGGTATGCTGTTTAACCTGGCGAATTCAAGATCCACAAAGTTTCCTCCAGCTCCTGAGTCAATGAAAGCGGCGGTAGAAGTCTTGAACTTATCGCCTGAAAGGGAGACTGGAAATGTAAGTTTCTTAGGGAGTTCACCTTTGGAAAGGGGATGTGGAGACATTACACCCAGAGAGAGCCCCTCTGTACTCACTGGGTGTTCCCGTCCCGGACGCAGTGGACACTCCCGAACCAGATGTTCCATGGATCCGCAGTAGAAACACAATCCCCCGGCGTGGCGGAACTGCCGTATCAGTGTGCGGATGCGTTGTACCCCCAATTGCATTGGCTCTGGCAACTCCAGTGCAGGAGTGTTGCTGGGAGTACTGGAGAACGGAACTTGAAAGTTATGGACGCGAGTGAGCTGATGCTCTGAGCGACGTACCTGGATACGTTGATCCACTCGGACAGCCAAATCAATGAGGACCTCCAATTGATCCGGCCTGGATTGGCGAGAGAGTTCATCCTTGATGGGATCTGCCAGGCCTTGCCAGAACACGGAGACGAGAGCCTCTTGTCCCCAGTTAGTCTCGGCTGCTAGAGTCCGGAATTCCACAGCATACTGCGTCACCATTCGCCGACCCCGAGTGATCTGGAGGAGAGAAACAGATGCCATCTCCTGACGAGTGGAAGAATCGAATACTTGTTGAAACTTGGCTTTAAATGCCGGGTAATTTTGGGTAAGGTCAGAACGTCGCTCCCAAACCGGGGATGCCAAAGCCAGGGCGCTGCCAGTGAGGAGGTTATAAATGTAGGCTACCTTCTTGCGATCAGTATTGTAGAGATGGGGAGCCATTTCAAACTGCACCTCACACTGGTTTAGGAAACCCCTACAATCTTGCGGTTCACCTGCATAAGGCTTGGGGGGAGGAATCCTTACATCTGAGCTGCTAACTGCGCTTGCAGAGTGGGGGCTTACATCTGGCGGGGTCGCGGTCGGTACCCTGTCTGAGAGTACTGCGACCTTGCGTGTAGGTGTCACAATTTGATCTGCCATGGCCTGGTTATGCTGAAGCAGATTAGAGAAAAACTGTTGAAATTCGGTCTGGTCTGCGTCTTGTGGGCTCGACATAATGTTACGCCGGTGCTGCACGCAGACCAGACCCGTCCCCTGTGCTGAGGTGGGACATAGGGATACACGCACCCGCAGAAAAGGGAGCGCGTCCGGAGTGTGGTGTTAGTGTTGCCAGGCCAGGTATAGTAATGAAGACAATACCAGTAGTAGAGGAGGAGTAGTTATTGCCGTTGCCAAGATCAGGGATAGGAGAGTTGCGGATGATCGAAGGTATAAGCCGTGTTGCAGGGATGCCAGAAGTCACGAAGTCCAAGTAGAGCCGAAGTCGAGAGCCAGAGGGGGTAGTCGTCCAATCCGCGTCAATACCTGAGGAGTCACTGAGAGAGTAGTCAAATGCTTCCATACAGAACTATGTCGAGCGACGAGTGATGGGAAGCACAGGCATAATAAAGCTGGGCAGGCCAATGGGAAAAGGGGGCAGGCCTGGAGGACTGCAAGGAGTCCTCCCTGATAGGAGGGAGGTGTTACAGCCCAGCTGAGTGTAATCATTGATTTGCATGGAACTGTGTGATGCTTGGGGGCGACGCCTCACTGCAGGAGGAGTGGTTAAAAGTGCTCTGTTAGGCGTGTGCTCTGTAAGCTGGGAATGCATGCACATAACGTCTGAGGCTGGCGTGCGTGTAGGTGTGCGTGCAGGAGGGCGTGGGCGCGCCCGGCGCTGAGAAGAGGAATCGCCGAGGGGAGTGATCCCGCGACGGCGGCAGGGGCGAGGAGCCGTGGAGGACGGTAAGGCAGGATTGTTTTGTGGGTCCAGGGGCTCCCTGCGGAGAGGGGGTGCTCTGTGTGGGAAGCGAGGAGAACGCCGATTCCTGACACAAGGGAGCTGACATAAGGAAAAGGAGGGTTGTGTTCTGGGAGCAAGGTAAAAGGGGACCAGATCTCTAAGCCTGGACCCTCAAGCAGACACCTACCTGGACACCACTGACCTGAAGGGCCACCTGTGTTAAGGTACCGCTGAGACTTTGGGGTGATAATTGGGTAAGGGGCTTCCCCCAACCCCCGGCCTTGCAGAGAGGGAAAGGAGAAGTAAGTTAGCCCTTACACAGGGATTGGTGTTTATTGTTTTATGTATATTTTTGTTTTCTGTATGGTTTAAAGGAACAGGCAATAAAGCTTTATTTTAATTTCACCTTAAAAACGGTCTCGATTGCATACCACTGCACACATCTCTTACAGTAATGTTATCATTATTTGTTATAATTTAATAACCACAATAACGTTTTAAATATATATATATATACATACATACATACATACATACATATCACAAACAGCACCAGATTCAGTTTATTAAAAGTAATCATATTTTGTTGCTAAATCTTGTGTGGGTACTGGTATTGGCCCAGTTTTGCAGCCCAGAAACTTTGATAAACACATCTATAGGAGATGTGCACAGAGGGTAACACACTGGAGTTGTTTTGTAGGTGAAAATAAATGTAGGCTTTATTAGCCAGCAGATTTAAACATATTAGAACAGAAAACGATAACCAGGCCTAACCCCATGCAGGGACTGACTAACTTCAGCGGTCCCTATCTGAGTGCTGGAAGGCTAGGCCTTTTACCAATCTTGTGACACAAATCTAAAAGAGAGGTACCTGTAGGCAGGGTGGTCTCCACATCAGTCCAGAGTGTGTGAAGGTGTCTGTGGGGGATCCTTCTGGTGGGTTCCAGGGATTGGGATTGCATGGAACAGTCTCTCTTCCCTGGGATCTCTCTGGCAGCACGGATTCCCTCTGTTTCTGTGGGTTTTTATACCCCTAATGAGTTAGCTGAGGAGATTAATTAAGATAGTCTACTTTGGGTTTAACCCAAAGTGGTGCAGTGTTAATCAGTCTGTATCAGTGCTGTGTAAATCTGTATCAGAATCTGGACAGCATTTCCCTCTCTCACTATGCAACAGGGAATAAACCCTGTTACAATACCCCACATTGTTTAAAGGCGCAGTCAGATCATATTGTGCAAATTACAGTAAATGTTTAATGGCTTTATATGTTAACAGATAAAAACAAAGGGAGGTGGGGTGTACTAAAGCTACAATTAAAGAAGTCTACCCAAATCTTCTTATATTTGTTGTTTTTCTTGTTTGTCCTGCTTTTTGGAAGTCTTGATTTACCATATTGTTATATTAACTGTGAATTAAACAATTGGAGATGTTTGCATTGATTTGTAGACCACGTCATACTTGGCTCTAAAACTTCTCCAACCTGAGGAACTGGTGCCAAACTAGGGCCAAACTACTGCACCTGATTTTCAAAATTTCCCATTGATATCAAAGATAATGGTTTTCCTTGATACATTTTCTGTAGGCTTTTTTTTACTGTGGCGTAGGTATCTACTGTATGAGATGTTGATAAATGACCCCCTGTGTCTTAACAACCAAAAAACAAACAAATTTGCCTAAAAACAAATCTCCCCCTTTAAGGGGCCTATTCACTAAACTTCAATAAGTTCAGTGCATTACCGATCGGGTTGGCTTACTGAATGCTATGAAATTTGTGTAAAAACAGTACAGTATTCACTAAGAAAAATCTCAAGTTTCTTATCGTTCGGTAAAAAAAAATGCCAAATCGCACTCATTTGTGTTTGCTTAAAAAGCGAAATGTCGCTCCTGCAGTCTGGAAGAGCTGCACAAGGAGATGCTGCATCTCCGTGCACAGCTCTTACAGGCGATCATGCAGTTTTAATATTTGTTGTAATAACACAGTATTGAAGCAGGGGGTCTCCGCATTAATTTCAGACTCGGGGACCCCCTGTTTCCTGAGTTACAAGCTCCGGTATGGGGTGTCGGTATCTCCTGTCCCGGTCATGTGACGCACGAGAATTTAAACCTGGTGGAGATACCGGCATTCCATACCCCTATGTCTTTTACAGGTGTAACAGGGTATGTCCCATATTACCTTTCTTTTCCCCTGTTATCTTTGTTATGTAAGTCCTGTTAACTACAGGCAGTAACAGGTTAAATCTATGGGCTCTTGACCCACCGTATGCCCCTCATGTAAGTGATGAAAGTAAGGTGGTGAATCATGCCTGTGTAAGCCTATTAGGGATAGGTACAGTCCATGAGCCCTTCTTGAGTCTTCCAAGTGGGAGTAGCAAAACTTAGTCAGTCTGCTTCCTGCTCCAATGGAGAGATGAAGATAGAGCTATGAGTCTCTCCCATGGCGGGATGAGCGTGCTCACCCTCAGTCTTTGGAATGAGGGAACATCAGGCTCAGCCACCAAGACCTGTAAGACCCGGGCCTGCACCATCTAGAAGTCTGGGACTTCCAAGACTCAGTACCACTGTAGGGAGAACTGCAGTGGATGCCTGCTATGTATGCCAATAAAGACTCTTTTTCTACTATACACTCCTTTGAGGTTCACACAGTCCAGATCTTCTCTCCTCTCCCTGTCCATGTGGCAGTCGTCTATCGCCCACATTCCTCTACTCATCCCCCTTCTGCCTTTCTCTCTCACTTTGAATCTTGGCTCTCTTTCTTTCTCTACTCAGACTCCCCTGTTCTTCTCCTTGGGGACTTCAACTGGCACATTGATGACCCCTCTCTCCCTTGGGCTTCCCGCTTTCTCTCTCTAACCTCTTCTTTTGGCCTTCAACAGTGACTGAAGCCAGCACCCACAAGGATGGACAATACCTAGACCTGGTTTTCACTAAAAACTTCTCTCTCTCCGATTTCTCCATTTCCCCTTTTCCTCTCTCTGACCATCACCTCATCTCATTTTCTCTCTCGCTTCTCTCCATCTCGCCCTCGTTTTTGCAGAAACTTGCGCTCTGTTAACCTACCAGCTCTTGATTCCACTCTACGCTCCTCCCTCTCCTCTCTCAGTTCTGCTTCAGACCCTGACAACCTGGTCAGGAACTACAACTCTGCCTTATCTTCCTCTCTTGATCTTCATGCCCCTCTTTCTCTCTGCCGTCCTCGCCTTTCTAACCCCAGACCCTGGCTAAACTCCCACACACGCATGCTGCATTCCTCCACTCGTTCCTCTGAACGCCTCTGGAGGAAATCTCATACGCTCGCAGACTTCATTCACTACAAATTTATGCTGTCCTGTTTCAACTCTGCCCTCTCTCAGGCTAAACAAACCTACTTTTCATCACTAATCAACACACACAAGTCTAACCCACACCAACTCTTTTCTGTCTTTGAGTCTCTATTCAGACCACTCTCGGCTGCCTCCTCTTCTTCCTCCATCTCACCTCAGGACTTTGCTGACTTTATTAAGGAAAAGGTGGAATCCATACGTCAGAACATCCCATCTGTTGCCTCCTCCCATCCCACACTGCTTCCCAACTCTCCTCCTGCCTTTCTTGACTCTTTTTCCGCTGTCTCGGAGTAGGATGTGTCACTGCTGATCTCCTCTTCTCCCTCTACCACTTGCCCGCTTGATCCCATTCCCTCCCATCTCCTAAAACCTCTTGCTCCTTCTATAATCCCTATGCTCACACAGATCTTTAACTCTTCCCTCTTCTCTGGTACCTTTCCATCCTTCTTCAAGCATGTGTGACGGTTCAGGGGATTCGTTCCCCTTCTTTCACCCTCTCTGTCTTTTCCCCTGCCAACCTCCCTTCGCTTACCCACTCCTGTCCCACTCCAACAACCTCTGATGCCGTCCCTTTGTCACAGCACGCGCCCCGCAGGTCTCGCGCACACGCGCGGTCCCCGAGCCCCTGTGGCGATGCTCCCCACTCCCATGCCTCCTCAGGGCCCGCTTCCATTCCCCCACCTCCAGTGGCGGTCCCCTCTGTTCCTCCGTTCCCTCCGCTGGTGTGCCCGCGGCACGGCACTCCGCGCGTCTCGTGGCGCAGCCTGTGCGCGCACACTCTCAGTTTACAGAGGGCGCGCGCACACGCTCCTCTTCTAAGGCCTGTCAATCTCTTGACTCCTCCTCCCAGGCCCTGCAAGCTATCTCTCTGTCTAATCCCTCTGTCTCCTCCTCCTCTCCTCCTGACCTATCCCTGTTGTCTCCCACTTCATTCTCTGCTCCTCCTCTCTCTCCCATTGGTGTTCCCTCCTTTATAATCCCTGTCTGTCCTCTCTATCATTGCTCTACATAGTTCCTGTTTTCCCTGTGTGTACAGTCCTATGCTTTGCTCTCTCTGTGTTCCAGCCTGTTCCTGCTCCTGCTTATCTTTGGATTCCCCTGGTTTTGACCCCTGCTCCTCCTGGACTACCCTGCTCTCTGTTACCCTTGAACCTTGCTACGAACTCTACTCTGCTGACCTCTGGAACCCTTGGACTTGGCTTACGAACTTGACTACTTGGCTTTCTGGATCCCTGGACTTTGGTGCATGGACACTACCATTCATACGTTATACCACCAAGACGTTGCAAGTATACTAACTATTTTCCAACAGGCCCAGGAACGCCATACCACAATCCAGGCTTGCCCCCACTGCTGTGTGGTAATACCGTTCCCACCTCAGTATTGGGGTCTTGCCAGGTCTGCAGGCATACAGGCGTGACATTATGCAGAGCCCAACAAATGCAGACCCACCTGAGGTGGGTACAGGTATTTCAATAGAGGCCTTACAATTTGTGAGCAACAAGCTGTTCAGTCTCTAGCAATTGGCTAAAATCTCCCTTCCGGAGACCCCCATGGCTCCAGCACCCTCGGTTGCCACAACCTATGCCAGCTCTGGACCCCGTATTCCTTCACCTAATCGCTATGATGGGGATCCCCTCACCTGCCGCGGTTTCTTAAACCAATGCGAGGTGCAATTCGAGATGTCCCCCTCCCTGTTTCCCACTGGCCGTTCTAAGGTAGCGTACATCTACGCCTTGCTCACCGGAGACGCCCTCGCCTGGGCTTCCCCGCTCTGGGAACGTAAAAGCGAATTAACGCAAGATTATCCTTTGTTCAGACGCGAGTTTCAACAAGTGTTTGATACTCATGCACGGCGCGAGACAGCCGTATTCTCTCTCTTCCATATTTCACAGGCTCGAAGATCTGCTGCCAAATACGGCATTGAGTTCCGCACTCTTGCCGCTGAGACCCAATGGAATGATGAGGCACTCGCCACCGCATACTGGCACGGACTCTCAGATACCTTGAAAGACGATCTGGCTACTCATGCCCGGCCTTAGTCCCTGGAGGAGTTGATTACCTTGAGCGTACGCATGGATCAGCGTACTCAGGAGCGACGCCACGAGAGGCACTGTTCTCGCTCTCATTCTTCCTCTGTTGTCTCTCACAGGTCGCCTACAACTCCTCTCCTAGCACTAGAGGCTCCAGAGCCGATGCAAGTTGGCAGTCAGCAACTTCGGGCCACGGAAAGAACGCAACGCCGTCTGAATTTCTACTGTGCTTCTCCGGAACATCGTCACCAGAATTGTCCCCTGAAACCGGGAGACTGGCAAACCCAGTAAAGGTAGAAGGGCTTCTACTGGGTACTGTCTCTCCTTGCCCCTCTCTCCCCGAAACTCTCCCAAAGAAGTTTCTGCTTCCTGCCATTCTGGAGGGTTCTAAACTTTTCCTGCAGGTAGAAGCTTTAATCGATTCTGGATTAGGTGGTAATTTCCTGGACCAGAACTTCGCTTCGGAGAATCAAATTCCTATGGTCAGAAGGAAAACTCCCATTGGTCTCGAGGCCATCCAAAATGTCCGTTTAATAAGATCTCCGGTGGCGGTCCCCTCTGTTCCTCCATTTCCCTCCGCTGATGTGCCCGCGGCACGGCGCTCCGCGCGTCTCGTAGCGCAGCCTGTGCGCGCGCACTCTCAGTTTACAGAGGGAGCGCGCACACGCTCCTCTTCTAAGGCCTGTCAATCTCTTGACTCCTCCTCCCATGCCCTGCAAGCTATCTCTCTGTCTAATCCCTCTGTCTCCTTCTCCTCTCCTCCTGACCTATCCCTGTTGTATCCCACTTCTCTCTCTGCTCCTCCTCTCTCTCCCATTGGTGTTCCCTCCTTTATAATCCCTGTCTGTCCTCTCTATCATTGCTCTCCATAGTTCCTGTTTTCCCTGTGTGTGCAGTCCTATGCTTTGCTCTCTCTGTGTTCCAGCCTGTACCTGCTCCTGCTTATCTTTGGATTCCCCTGGTTTTGACCCCTGCTCGTCCTGGACTAACCTGCTCTCTGTTACCCTTGAATCTTGCTACGAACTCTACTCTGCTGACCTCTGGAACCCTTGGACTTGGCTTACGAACTTGACTACTCGGCTTTCTGGATCCCTGGACTTTGGCGCACGGACACTACCATTCTTACGTTATACCACCAAGACGTTGCAAGTATACTAACTATTTTCCAACAGGCCCAGCAACGCCATACCACACTCCGGGCTTGCCCCCAATGCTGTGGGTGTGTGGTAATACCGTTCCCACCTCAGTATTGGGGTCTTGCCAGGTCTGCGGGCATACAGGCATAACAGCATGCAACCGTTATACCATTACTCAAAAACAGCAAGCTTGACCCTACCTGTCCTAACTATTGACCGTCTCCATCCTGCCTTTTGCCTCCAAACGCCTTGAACGTCTTGTATTCTCTAGATTGCTACACTTCTCAACACCTATTCTCTTCTAGACCCTCCACAATCTGGATCCGCACTGCTCACTCTACTGAAACAGCCCTCACTAAAATAACTGACGACCCCCATGCTGCCAAAGACAGAGGTCATTACACTCAGCTCATATTATTCGACCTCTCTGCAGCATTCGACACTGTGGACACCCTCTTCTCCTTCACATTCTCTATACTCTTGGTATTCGGCTCTATCCTGGATCTCCTCTTACCTCTCCCATCGTACTTTCAGTGTCTCTTTTGCTAACACCTCCTCCTCCTCTATTGATCTCTCTGTGGGGGTACCCCAGGGCTCTGTCCTGGGACCCCTTCTCTTTTCTCTTTACACACTCTCTCTAGGTGACCTAATCACATCTTTGGGGTTTAAATATCACCTCTATGCTGACGACACACAAATTTACCTTTCAACCCCTGACCTTACACCTGCTATACAGACCAAAGTTTCTGAATGCCTCTCTGGAATATCATCCTGGATGGCCATCCGCCGACTGAAACTTAACATGGCAAAAACAGAGCTCCTTATACTTCCTCCCAAACCTGGCGCTACTACCTCCTTCCACATTACTATTGGTAATACGATCATTCACCCAGTAGCCCAAGCACGCGGCCTAGGGGTCACATTTGATTCCTCTCTCTCATTCTCCTCTCATATTCAAAACGTTTCTAAAACTTGTCGATTTTTCCTCCGCAATATCACAAAGATATGCCCTATCCTCTGTTACTCGACTGCTAAAACTCTGACTCAGGCCCTCATTCTCTCATGTCTCGATTACTGCAACATCCTGCTGTCCGGCCTTCCTGCCTCTCACCTGTCTCCCCTACAATCTATCCTAAACGCTGCTGCCAGAATCACTCTACTGTTTCCTAAATCTGTCTCCGCATCTCCCCTCCTGAAATCCCTCTCCTGGCTTCCCATCAAATCCCGTATCTCACACTCAATTCTCCTCCTCACTTTTAAAGCTTTACATTCTTCTGCACCTCCTTACATCTCAGCCCTTATTTCTCGCTATGCACTATCCCGTGTTCTTCTCAAGGATGTCTTCTTTCTATCCCCTTTGTATCTAAAGCTCTCTCCTGCCTTAAACCTTTCTCACTTTCTGCCCCGCACCTCTGAAATGCCCTTCTCCTCAATACCCGACTAGCACCCTCTCTTTCCACCTTTAAGACCCACCTTAAGACACATCTGCTTAAAGAAGCATATGAATAGCACTGGATAATCCTGGACACATGATACATAAAGCTTGGCCCCCTGCAGACGCACTTACTAGAATTCCCTACTACTGTCTCTGTACGTTCTCCCTACCTACCAATTAGATTGTAAGCTCCTCGGAGCAGGGACTCCTCTTCCATAATGTTACTTTTATGTCTGAAGCACTTATTCCCATGACCTGTTATTTATATTATTTGTTATTTATATGATATGTATTACTACTGTGAAGCGCTATGTACATTTATGGTGCTATATAAATAAAGACATACAATACAATACAATACTCCTATCTGAGTATCAGTCCTTGGGCAGGAGGGAGAAGAATGCAGTAGTGGGGGCTGATTTCCGGATACCCTGGGACCCACTACGGCTGGAGGCGCTGAACACCAGAGAAAGAATTGCAGAAAAAGAACCCAAGCCTGTCCTGGTCTCCACTCTACCGCAGACAGCTCAGTATCTCCTGCTCCAAACAGGTAGTGCACCACACACACATAGCGTAGGCTGTACAATCTCCCAGAGGGTGGGGGAAACAGTGCTGCACAGGGATAGAGGAAAACACTTATCAAAGTCTATCAGCTGTAAAACTTGTGCAAAATACTGCACCAGATTGATCAAAGTCAAAAATCCTATAGGTTTAATGGAATGGTTTTCCTTGGTAAATTAGGTGCCATTCTTTACTCAAGTTTTGTAACCGAAAGACAATGATAAAAAATGACCCCATGGATTTGAGAAGTACTATAATTATGAACGGCTCTTTTGCGTACTTTGAAATTGTGTCTGAGAAGTTTTTTACTGTAAAGTATTTACATAAATTTACAGCACTACTTCAGGTTTAAACCAATTTGCTGGCTATAAAACAAGACCATTATTGAGGAAAGACAAATACATCTTTGCGATTTATCACATTGTATGTTACATGTTGTTTTAAACAAGGTTGTTTTTTTTATCTTAGTGTACAATCATTTACAACACAAAACCAGATTTACACAAAATAAGAGTTTAATTTAAATGAACAAAAATCCAATATTCTTTTAATTAATACCGTACCTTAAATATTTCACACCAGTGCAATAGATGTAATTTAAGCCTTAGTAAGCCCTTTCAGCTGCATAGCACACTGACATTTTATTGCAGTTGAGTGATTGCTGCCGTTTAAAAGTTTAGTCTCATAGAGAACCAAATGTAACTAATTACAGTGATATATTTTAATAATTTAAAACAACGTGATTGGTGCTTTAAAGAAAATCCACAGGTCTTGAATTTATGTGTGCTGTGTTATTAATCACTAACATACAGTAACTACTAAAATGACACACATAAGAACTACAGTGAGTACAACCAAACCATAACTTACTATAGTTGTGAGACAACACAAGACATAACAAATACAAAAAAACCACAGTGAGGGGTGCACAGATACTCACCGAAAGACTCTACACGGAGCTGCCGTGATCTGTGCTGATGCAGCACAGATGCACAGCTGATCTTCAGTGCGCTCAGGCTTCCCGATGATCTGGCACCAGCCAATGGGTAGGGGCGCTGAACAGCCTCATGTGACCTCTACTAGTTTCGCAACTGCGTGCTTCGTCATGGGGTTGCGAACCCCCCACTGTGTTTTTTTGTATTTGTTATGTCTTGTGTTGTCTAACAACTAAGTTATGGTTTAGTTGTTTGTTTGTACTCACTGTAGTTCTTATTTGTGTCATTTTAGTAGTTATGTTAGTGATTAATTCCACAGGACACAAATTGTGAGTGTGGTTTTGTCATTCATTTCATGTATTTATTTAATTAATACATTCTGTGACATTTTATTTATAGTTTGTTGTCTCGAGCCTCATATATACATTAGGTGACCTTGGTCCCCTTGTGACTATTTAGTTTTAGCAATTGTGTATATTAATTGTGAAAATGCATTGTGTGGTGTTATTCTTTATTAAACCCTGGTACGCTGTTTGCATTTTTGCTCTTCTCGTTGTGTGGTGAAACCTCCCTAGGACGTTCTCACATAGGAGAATCTCGGGAGTATCTCCCCGCATCCAGCTGCAAAGGGGCTTTTTCTACTTCATTTTATCATCAGACAGCACGAGCGCGGCTTCTCTGCTTCCAAAATCCACAGGTGTACATATTTATAAATTATTTTTGAAAGCTTCTCCTGACAATGACAAAACATGTACATTTTGCAATTTGATAAATATGGTGGGTCTTCTCTTTGTCTGTCCCTCACCATTACACCTTTATTTTGTTGTCCACTTACATTATGGGAGCATTAGTAAATCTAATTAGTCTACCTGTGTGGTAGAGCACACCAGAGGACCAAACACTTCCCCGTGCAGAATTTGCATTGCAACTGAAAACAAATGTAAACATTATTCCACTTATTTGAATTTTAAAGGTGTCAATCAACTAGTATTAACATATTAAATATATCACTACAATTAGTTCACTTTGTGGGGGGGCTGAAACTCTGAAAACCCTGTTTTGTTGGGGGGGGGGGGTGAATCCTTCAGGAAGAATACGCTTCCTTTATGTTATCTGTAAAATCAGGACTGGAACTTTTCTCCTTTTTGTTCCAGAATCTAGGGTTTACATTTTTTTGGATGTATATTAAACTCATTCCAATGCATTTGTTTTGTGACGTGTTGTTAGAGAGTTGATATCTTCCTTTAGTGAAACTTTCTGATCTCAATGGAGCATGTTGTGTATAGATCACATGGTTGCAGGCAAGTCCTTCCCCCCCCCCATGGATGTGAACGGAGGTGGAGGAAACTCCACTTCCATTTTGATTATGATTATGTTCACCACTTCATTGGAGTAGTGAACACGATCACTCCCTAGAAAATAAGCATTTATATCATGACATACTGTATACATCATAGGGCACCTAGGGTGTCTAGAGTCAACCCTCAAGACAATCAGGGAACATCATGGGAAACTCAAAGTGTTAAAGATACTTTTACATTAATTGTTACATAAATCAAATCAGTGTTTTCTTTGGATGTCATTGCATCAGCATTTGACTGGGGAAAAAAAATCAGGGCAAAGGTCAGCTAAGCTTGCTAACATTTGTAAGGTGTCTACTTTATTTAAAGAAAGTTGACTAAATGGAATGTAACATTTATGGAGAGAACTATCACACTTAAATTAAAAACATCTGTATATGCAGTAGAGGTCAGTTTAGTTTAAATCTTTATCATTATATTGTTAAATATATTCTTAACAGTTATTACAATAGCTGTATGTCTGTCTTGACATTACAGCAGGGCTGCATGTAACGGGAGACCAGGTAGTTTACACCTTTTTATACCAGGATCATTCATTAAGCAAAACAGGTAATGAAATAAATTGTAGTTTATTCACCTAAATAAGCATACACACAGTGGAACATAAACTACAGGCAAAAAGACACACTTACTTGGGAACTGGGGTAAACAAAATAGACTTACGTGTTGCAGGGAATTCTAAATAAGGATTTTCCCCTGTCCGGTCTTATCCCGCAATGTTCTGGAAATGAAACCAGCCTGCAGTTCCAGATGCCACCGCTCCCCTCTCTCCAGAGGACTGGAATTTACTTGCTGGACTGGGTGCTTAGAATCTGGAGATACTCTGAGCTCTGAGTGCGGTCGCCCCCTTTATAGATAACCGTGAGCTATGTTTTAACATGGACTGAAGCGTTGGAACATTTCCCACCAGCCAATCAGAGCAGGGCTCATCTGGCTGATGATGCCAGGGAAAGGGTCATGGCAATCTGCGGCGAAGGCTCCACAGAGTCTGAGAGAACCAAAATGGCTGTTGGGGACTTTTCCTCTGCCCCTCCTTGCTATCAAATGGCCCGACACCTCTGACATCCTGGGTCCCCTTTGAGCTTAGATGGTTAGGCAAACATCCTGGCTCCTATGCAAATGCTTAGGCTGTGTGCATGGATTTTTATACATACAGTATAACACCCTATGATCCATACTTTAATCTTATACTATATTAGTGAAAGCACTGTATGCCTGTCTGCATCTTCCTGGGGAAATCTCATTGGTCCCTTGGGCCGCCCGCCCCGCACCTCTCATTGGCCTGAGGCGGAGTGACGACACACACACACACACACACACCCTCCAAGTCATCGTGACCCGCGCGCACCTCCTCCTCTCTCCGTGTCTCCCCCGCTTTCAACCCCCCCCCCCCCCGGCGCCGCTACAGTCAGCGGGGGAGCGGAGCGAGCGCCCGGGACACCCCCACGGCTCTCAAGCACGCGCTGCGCGCCCCCGCGCTCTCCTCCTCTCCCCGTGTCAGCTCCCCCCCCCCCGGAGCTCCGCTCAGCTCTCCCCCCTGGTGCTCCGCTCAGCTCCCCCCCGGTGCTCCGCTCACCTCCCCCCCGGTGCTCCACTCACCTCCCCCCCGGTGCTCCACTCACCTCCCCCCCGGTGCTCCGCTCACCTCCCTCCCGGTGCTCCGCTCACCTCCCCCCCGGTGCTCCGCTCACCTCCCCCCCGGTGCTCCGCTCACCTCCCCCCCGGTGCTCCGACAGGCAGTGGACATGCGGCGTCTAAGATGGCGGCGCCCGGAAGGCCCCCTTCCTCCCTCGCGGAGTAAGATGGCAGCGGACGGAAGGAGAGGTGACGTGTGTGTGTGTGTGTCACTGTGTGTGTGTGTGTGTGTGTGTGTGTGTCACTGTGTCTGTGTGTGTGTCACTGTGTGTGTGTGTGTGACACTGTGTGTGGGGGGGACACTGTGTGTGTGTGACACTGTGTGTGTGTGTGTGTGTGTGACACTGTGTGTGTGTGTGTGACACTGTGTGTGTGTGTGTGTGTTACACTGTGTGTGTGTGTGTGTGTGTTACACTGTGTGTGTGTGTTACACTGCCTCTTACTCCTGTCTGTGTGTGTGTGTGTGACACTGTGTGTGTGTGACAGTCTGTGGTGGGGGCCGGGGGGTGATGTGGTGGGGGCCGAGGGTGATGTGGTGGGGCCGGGGGTGATGCAGGGGGGGGGCAGTAATGTGAGGGGCAAGGGGGGAGAG
Organism: Ascaphus truei; assembly: GCF_040206685.1. Classification (NCBI taxonomy): domain Eukaryota; kingdom Metazoa; phylum Chordata; class Amphibia; order Anura; family Ascaphidae; genus Ascaphus; species Ascaphus truei. The sequence continues at coordinate 335,201,220 of NC_134484.1, forward strand.
AGTGATGTGATGTGCAAGGCGGGGGACACTGATGTGGGGGCCAGGAGGGGTGGAGAGTGATGTGGGGTGCAGGGAGGGGAGACCGCAGATGTGAAGGAGGGGGGGGGGATGGAGCTGTGAAGAGGGGGGGGGGCGGAGCTGTGAAGGGGAACGGAGTTGTGAACATGGGGGCCAGCCAGCTGTGAAGGGGGGAAATCACGGGCAACGCCGGGTATATCAGCTAGTAATGCATAAACCTTGGGGAACCTTATATACGTGTGGGAAATTAGTTGGGGATATCTGGACTCGAAAACCAGGAGTCTGGGGACACGGTGCAGCCCCAATATAATTCACCCCGCGAACCTACAAATTGTGCCTGTATGCCGGGGAGAATCAGGGTGCCACCAGTAGCTAGGCCCCCCAAACTCCTGCAAACAAAAGGAATCAATTTTTGACCAAATATCCCACCTAAAACTTACACTCCCAAAATCTGGAATTTCTACGACACAGGGAACCCCAAAAGCCCCTAAACAGGTCAGGTTTCTCTATACTTTATTGGGGACTTCCATAGCCCACAAACCGAGTACAGGTTCTGGGACACCTTGGCACTAACTGGGGTACCCCTAGGTTACCTAGGAATCCCCGCAGCTACAGGAACACTTTTCATCCCTGTGCCTCATTTTACCTTTCTGAGTGTGTTGAAGCAGGGAACCAACCCATCAAACCCTATATAGGTTCTGGGTGACCTGGGCAGTAACTGGGTATCCCCATTAACCTAGGGACCCATTATAGTTACCAGGACAGTTTGCATCCCTATGCCCCATTTACCTTTCTGGGCTATGCCGAAGCAGGGAACCAACCCATGAAGTCCTATGCAGGTTCCGGGTGACGGGGCATTAACAGGGTATCCTCATTTACCTAGAGACCCTTTGACTGTTTCAGGGACACCTCACATCCCTATGCCCCTTTTACCTTTCTGGTCTGTGCTGAAGCAGGGAACCCCTAGTGGTGAGTCACAAAAGCGTTTTCAAGGGGAGATATTGCCGGGACAATGTGCCTACATGTATCCAGGAATTACTCATGATTCCCGAGTACATTTTTGTGGTATCTAGCAACTCTGGACCCCGGCTACCTAGGCACATTCTGCAACACTTTCTCCGCAAAAAAACCCTTGAAAGTCATACCACAGCAATCTCTGCTTGCTGGCACTCCTGGAAAGGAAAAAACACATAAAATACTTTGTCGCACAATACATTTTATGCATTACACAGTACTGGGCTCAAGAGCTTGAACTCTTATTACGGAGCAGGGGTAACCAAACGGGCTTAAACCTTTATTTGAGAACCTGGTTACCCCCCTACCATCAAACTGCATTAACAAAGCTTTGGTTATTCAGGGCAAATAATGTGACATTACCTAAAACAGGAATGGACACTATTTTCGTTTCCTTAGTACCTTATTTAATCATATACGACAAAATTAAGTTTGTAAACAGAGCTCATTAGCATAGGGTCAATGTAACTTTATTACAGGATAATTTATGTCTTGACATGAGAGAACATCATGCAAATTTAAATATGTAAAATCTATTAAAAAAATTTAAAAGAGCATGTTGCACAAGTATCTCAGGTCTGTTCACAGATATCTCACCCAGTGGAGTTTACATATGTAGCAACACTTAAGGACCCAGTGCCATAGGATTATCACTGTGGGGGGTCCGATTCAGAAGCATTGACTCCCCCCGCGGTCATCGTGGCAGCTCTATCTCCAGAGTCACCGCTTTAAGCTTTTTCAGCCACGGATCCAGAGACAGTATGGGGCCTATGCTAGTAGCCTTCATAAAATGTCTTGCATGGCCTGTTACATTGTTGGTTTTGTCAGTGGATTTATCAGGGTATTCAGAAAGACTCTGAAGCCATGCCTTTGCAAAATGACCAAAACTTGCAAGGAGCAGCAATGTGATGTTCGCCTCTCTCATAAGTTCTCACCAGTGCGATCTGCAGCAATCTGTCCCAGCTGCATAGAGAGTTGCACAGAGAGCTGCCTCTCCCTGCGCATATCTCACCAGCGATCGCAGGCTTTTAATAACAATTTTAATACTAGTGTACGTAAGCAAGGGGTCTCCGGAGCAGCACTGCGTTGATTTCAGGTCCGGGAACCCCCTGCTTCCCAAGATACAGGCCCCGTTATGGGGTGCCGGTATCTCCTATGTATTTAAATGCCCCGGTCACATGACGCGGGACATTTAAATGCATAGGAGATACCAGCTCCCCGTAACAGGGCCTGTATCTCAGGAAGCAGGGGGTCCCCGGACCTCAAATCCATGAGATTTTGCTTCGGGGACCCCCTGCTCACGTACACTAGTTTTAAAATTGTTATTAAAACAGCTTCATTACCTTAGCGGCTAGCCACTAAGGCAATGAAGGGGTTCAACTTCAATAGCCTGTTTATTGGGGGTAGAGGGAGTAGAGGGGGTGGATGAAGGGGGTAGTAGCCCCAGTGTAGGTGGTTAGGCCTGCCAGGAAGGTTGCAGGAGGAGTTAAACCCTTCACTACCATAGTGGTGGGAACCATTATGGTAATGAAGGGGTTAACCAATCCCGCTACCCCCACCCCCAGTAGGCCTTAAGACCAACCCTTGGGGCAACTACCCCTTCACCCAATCCCTCTATCCCCAACAAACAAAAATAAACACAACTCTACTACCCACCTCCTCTACCCTCAACAACACCCCCCTCCCCCCCCAACACATACAGTACCGTAATGGGCAAAATTACTATTATCCAGATATGGATAATAACTAATTTGCCCATTCTAAATCAAACATTAGCCAGCCAGCATAAATAAAGTATATAAAACTTCTACTTACCCCAGCCATGATGGAGGGCGCCCCCATCACCATACTCCAGGTCAATGTCCTCCATTAGCAGCAAGAGTACAAGAAAAAAAAATACAATCTAATGGCCCCTAACCCCTTTATCCCCTTAGCGATTAATAACCGCTATAGTAATTAAGGGGTTAACCCACCCTCCCCCAATACCCACCCGGGAGGCCTAAAACACACCCTGGCACAAGTACCTGCACCCTCTACCCATTGATTGGCACAGTGGTACATATACCCATATAATATGGGCATGGTAAGCCACTATAGCAGTCAATGGCCAACTGTTGCAGGGTCAATGCAACAACACATTGGTGTCTGAATTGGCTTGTTTATTTAGCCTCAAAAATATTGCATCCAAAAATAACAGAGCTTCTTTTCAGCAAACATAAACAAAATAGAAAGATCAGTCCTGAGCAGGGTTCTTCCCTTTTCCCAACAAGGGCTGTTCAAAGTCCAGAGTATCAATATATCAAAACAGTACAGGAAAGACAGACCTTATAGCAAGTAGTTTTCCTTTAGCATTTCAGTGTATCTCAATGGGTCAGATAGCCAGGCATGTGTGTGCCCCTTAACTAGGCAGCTGGGACCTGACTAATTAAGCAAACATTTCACCAGCTGAAATTTAACCTGGTCACTGCTGCACTGTAGACCTAAACATTCACTCTATTATACCAACCTATAAAAAAAATAATCAAGCACAACAATACACAACAATTAAAGAAATAAACAAGCACCTAAACACCACAAGAATAAATAACTAAAAAGCCTCAACTACACACCAATAAAGTTATTCTAACACCAAAACCGCAAAAGAATAGAAATGATGTTATACCAAAATACTAGAATACAATTAAATAAACACCTAACCAACAAAACAATTCAAGAAATAAAACCGCTAACCAATCCTAAAATGTAATAAAAATAAGCCATCCAAATATCAAACAATTTAGTGAAAACAATAAACAGAAATAGAAAAAATATAAATTCAAAACATTTTGCCAAAAATGCATTGCCTGTCACTGTATTTATCTGTACCCTAAAGGAGCACAGATTAATACATTAGTCTTCAATGGGCAAGCAAAAACATAAAAAGAAATAAATATAATCAAAAAACCTGAAAAAAGTCAATTACATACATTCACTATTTATCTGACCTTTTTGAAGTCTTCACCCTGCGAATCTCTGCATATTAGGAAGCTCTCGATCCGCGTTCTCATCACCGGCAATCCGCCTCCATACTCCGCGAAGATTAGCATCAGGTAAAATAATATTCTTTCTTTCATCTTCTTTCACCGTCTTCTATTTTCTTCTGTCATTATTTTCTTCTTTTCTTCTATCTTCTTTTCCTTCAATCCATTTACCATGGTAAATCCAGCAACGGAAGTTGCCTCTTGGTCTTCTGAGCTAAATTGAGACGGAACAGGCCTTTTCTTTGGCCTGTGACGTCACATTTTATGTTCAGATGGTAAAGCTCCAATCCGATTGGATGCAGTCCAGAGCTGCCCTGGACACCATGCAGGCTATTCCGGCCACGGACAGCAATGACTACTGACATGTGAAAGCCCTGTTGTTAACACATTATGCCCTTACACCAGAGGCATACCGTGGCATGTTTAGGACAGAAGAGAGGCGCCACCGGGAATCTTACATGCGGTTTGCCTCACGCATGATTTTGCATGGAACTCAGTGGGTGGAGGGTTGTGATGCCACCAAGTATCACAGGTTGCTGGACTTAATATTCAAGGAACAGTTTTTGTAGCAGTGCCCACCGGACTTAAGGGACTGGGTCTTTGACCGCAAACCAAAGACTTGCCAGGATGCTGCTAACATGGCAAGAACGGGTCTGCTCCAGAAGGAGCCACCCTGACTCGGGCAACCAAAAGCACTCCACAGTGGAAAAATAAAACAACTGCAGAAGGAAGTGCACCAAAGCCTGCAGAGTTTAAACAGGTGCTTTCAGAGCAATGACTGGTCATATAAAACCAGACTGGTCAATGTCCAGGGAACCCCAACAGGGGCAATGTTCTCCAGCTGCGAGCCCAGTCACCAGCATGTGAGGGGCACACACAGCAAAGCAGAGTGCTCCCATCCAGGCAGCCCAGCGAGGGACTTCGATGGAAGAAACTACACCTGCAGCCAGCAGAACAGAAGTGGAGAAGGGGGGACATAAGATTGCACCGGTCGGGTTGCAATCCAACGATGTCCGGCAAAAGCATTTGCGCCAAGTGACCATCGGGAGATTGCCAAGCAGCCGGCATGCTTGACTCCAGTGCCACTGTTACTCTGGTCCGACCTGATATGGTGAGACTAGAGGGTCTTCTCCCAGGCACCAGGATGCAGGTGACCATGCCAGATGGAGGACCGCGGTCCATCCAGGTTGCCTGGGTCATTCTTGATTGGGGTGAGGGAGGTGGGGGTTTTGCCCGGGTTGGATACTGAGGTGCTACTTCGTAATGACCTGGGACATCTTACATGTGTATTCAAGTCGGAGTTGGCTCCGGTTGCAGCGATTACCAGGAGCCAGAGCAGGGTACTTGCCCATGAGGATTTCGCTGTCCCCTGCATTTGGGACCAATAGTTCCAGGAGTCTCCGAGGAAACCAGGCAGGTAAGCCAGACTGAGTCATGACAGTATGCTTACTTACCTCCCCCTTTACCTGTTCCCCTTGCACCTGACTTAGAGACTAAGGGTTGGTGGCCAGAATTAGGGACACTATTTAGGGAAGCGATGAGGTCTGATCCCAGCTTGGAGGGTTCTTATGGCACCTTGAGCTCTTGTATATAGAGCAGGGTTCTACCACTCCAGAAAACTGTGGAATAACCGACTGCAAGCTCAGGATGATACTGCTGGTTTGGTGTATATAAGTATATAAAGTTCATTGATGCAAAGACAAGGAATAAAGGATAATGGGCACCATATGTATGAGGTATGATGGGATCATCAACAGGGTGAGTGTCTGCAATGCTAAACCAGATGAGCCTTGAGGTGATGAGCCTCCGATCCACGTAGATCCAGATTTTTTTAAAAGATCAGAAGAACAGCCGATCCTTGGAAGAGCAGAACTCACCAGCCAAAAGTTGAATAAAAAAACTTGTATTTAGGCTACATAAAAAAGTTGAACATCCACAAACAAAAGAGCTCCCCCACCCACGCATTTCATGCCATCACTGGTGCTTTCTCAAGATAGGGTATGGACTGGTAGGCGACAGTTAGTGGTACAGAGGGAGCGTAGGCAGCAGTTATTGGGTAGCCCACTCCATACTACTAGCAGGGCATCAGGGGGTCACTCAATGGAGAGCCCGGCTGTTGCAGCATTACTACTGGCCGGAGACATCAGAAGCAGTGGCATATTTCTGCCAGTCCTGTGATGCCTGCCAGCGAGTATGTAAGGCGGTTGATCGTGTGAAGGCACCCTTGAACCCACTAACGGTAATAGGGGAAACCTTCCAAAGAGTAGCTATGGATATAGTGGGACCTCTCATGATCCCCAGTTGGTCTGGCAATTGCTATATACTCACAGTGGTGGATTTTGCCACCAGGTACCCTGAGGCTGTAGCACTAGCCAACATTGATGCTCGGCAGTAGCCAAACCATTAATAGTCATTAGAGTTGGTTTTCCTAGTGAGATTCGGACTGATCAGGGATCTCAATTCATGAGTGTCTCTGGGATTCATGCGAGGTGAAGCACCAGCTCACGACCTCTTACCACCCCAGACAAACGGTCTATGTGAGAGGTTCAATGGGACCCTGAAGCAGATGCTTTGAGCTTTCATAGAGGCTGAAGGGAAAGATTGGGAGATTCATTTGCTGTATTTGCTGCATTTGCTGTTTGCATACCG
>NC_134484.1:335212920-335223105 GCF_040206685.1 Ascaphus truei
CACTGACTGACTGACGCACGCACACACACACACACACACTGACTGATTGACGCACTGACTGACACACACACATACATACTGACGCACGCACACAACCCCTCACAGCCGCATGCACACAACCCCTCACAGCCGCATGCACACAACCCCTCACAGCCACACGCACACATACACAGACTGACGCGCGCACACACACACACACACACACACACACACACACACTGACTGCTGCACACACACCCACTGACTGCTGCACACACACACACTGACTGCTGCACACACACACACACACACACACACACTGACACACACACACACACTGACACACACACACACACTGACACAAACAAACACACACACTGACACACACACTGACACACACACACACACACACACTGACACACACACACACTGACTGACACACACAAACACTGACTGACACACACACACACTGACTGACGCACGCGCGCACACCCCCACACCCACACCCACACAGACGCGCGCGCACACACACAATGAATGGTACACACACACACACTGACACACACACACAGACACACACACATACACTGACACACACACACACACTGACACACACACACACACACACACACACACACACACTGACACACACACACACACACACTGACACACACACACACTGACTGACGCGCGCACACACACACACACACACACACACACACACTGACTGACACACACTGACTGACACACACACACACTGACTGACACACACACACTTACTGACGCGCGCGCGCGCACACCCCCACACACACTGACTGAATGACTGACTGACTGCCGCACGCACACACTGACTGACTGAGGCACACACACACGCACACACTGACTGTGTGTGTGTGTGCGTCAGTCAGTCTGTGTGTGTGTTTGTGTTTCTGCGTCAGACTCACTGACGCGCGCGCACACACACTGACTGACGCACACACAATGACTGACGCACACACACTGCATTAAGCTGTAAAGGAGGGAGGGGGGAACTGGATTGATGTGAATGGGGGAAAAACAGAGAGAGGGGGAGGGGTGAGGAGAGAGAGAGGAGCGGGAATATTACATCCCGGGTAACGCCGGGTCTCTCAGCTAGTATAAAATAAACGTAAAGAGAGGGTGCATACCATTCAATGATGGATACAAAAAAAGGAACAACAGGACAGTCACTCTTATACTCCCAGAAAGTGAATATATATATCATTTACGTGAATCACTATCCGTATTTGAAGTGTGTGTGTATATAAATATATATATACATACAAATGAGCATACAGTAATATTTCCATTTGCTATTTGCCTTGCTATGGAGGGTTTTTGTCACTTTTTTACTCACATAATTTCACATATACATACATATATATATATATATATATATATATATATATATATATATATATATATATATATATATATATATATATATATATATATATATATATATATATGCAGTGGAAGTGTATTGTGTGTATTTACCTACACACTCACTCCACATTTCAGTAACATACATATACATCTAAATAATATTCACATATACACGTTTGCTATAAATGGAATTATTACAATTTTACATTATATACACGTGCAATGAATGGAATAAACACTGTAATAAGTTTGAAATCGCCTATCCGAGCTGCTATGCATGGCTGATCCCTTTTCTCCAGCTTCCTTGAATGTACTATGAGGAAGATCATGTGACCAGATGCTAGTGCACGTTTAGAGAGAGGGAGGGCAGTGCTGACAAAGGGGTGTGCCTGGGTTTGTGACAGGACATGAAGGGGCAGTGCCTTAGCAAATGCTTGTTAAAATAGAATACAAGAAAATTGGTCTTTCAAAGTTGTTTTTTTAAAAACAGAAAATGCTAAAAGTATTATTTCTTACTACAGAACTGATTTATTAAAAAAAACACACATGCAGGATATAGACTGAACTGCAGCTTTAAGTGAATAAACGGCAATTTATTTCATCAACTCGTTTTGCTCAGTGTTATGATCCTGGTATAAAAGTTGTAAATGCCTGGTCTCCCATGACACTGCCCGCATCTTTTTTTTTTTTTTTAAGGATGCAACGTCATCTCCAAGGGAGGTACGTCACATCCTTAAAAGCACATATCACATTGTATTAAAGCCATGTACCATGTGATATGTTCCATTAGTTTTAAAGGATTTGACATCATCCCTTAATGTGATGTCACATCCTTTTTAACAAATGGAAAATACCACATGGTACAGGAACCAATGAGATTGTCTTCAATCCCATTGGCTGTAATACCATGTGATATGAGCCATGTGGTTTTAAGGATGTGACGTACCTCCCTTGGAGATGACGTCACATCCTTAAAAAAAAAAAAGAATTGGCCCCTAAGTCTGGCTATATCTGTAGGTCATTCTATTGGGAGTGAGGGAGATGCAGAGAGGGTCATTTATTACACAGTGATAGTGGATAGTTGGGGCACTATTGCATGGGAACTCAGAGAAAGAGAGAGAAACGCAGATATTTAGCAGGGTCCATTGCCTTTTATACCTCCAAATACATTAATTTATACTCTAACATGGGATAAGATACCTGTGAACAACCGAGATACCAGGGAAATATGCAAATGTAATATTTTTTATATATTTTACATATTTAAATTAGCATACTCTTTCTCGAGCCCTTTTTTAGAGTATACCAGATATATGAATGATTTAAATAAAATAGTTTTATTTCCTGGTGTAAACTTGAATGGAGCTTAGTGAATATAGGTTGAATATAATCTCTGCTATAATGAGCTCATTTTCATGTAAGTTACAATAATATGCATACACGAGAGAAAAGAAACCTAGTAGGTGAGCACTCAATCACAGCTAAAGTATTGTGGTAATATTAAAAATAATCTTTATTATCATCAATGAATATAAAATAAAGGGGTTTAAAATTAGATCAAACAGCTATGTTGATTATACATATGGGAGATTATATGACAAATAATCAAAATCTCATGCTGTGACTCTATACCTCCCTATCCCTCCATGGTAAGCAGGCGGGCCAGGAATTTGAAAGATCACCTGGTCCACAGCCACCATACTGGAGGGGCACCAAGAGCTACATGGCTACCACAACGTGTAGAGGGCTTTTTTCAGTGTCAAAAATGAAAAGCCTGTCAACACATCACTGTTTCCAAAACTTTTAGCAATTTCAATGATTCTAAGCAATATCAGATAGGGAAGTTCATCAACTGTAACACCATGGGAGTGATCTACATGGGGGTCAGTACATGTGGCAAAAAATATGTGGGCAAGACACGCCGTAAATTCAAAACACGCATATTGGAACACATAGGATCCATACGCAATAAACTTGACACCCCTGTTGCTAACCATGTCAATAGGTGTCAGAATGGTAACCTGAAAGCTATAAGCTTCATTGGAATAGATCATTTTTCCCCTGGAATCAGACAGGGGGGTTGGAATATTGAACTTCTAAAAATAGAGTCCAGATGGATTTATACTCTAGGAACATTGAATCCATCTGGACTCAATGAGGGGTTTGTTTTTAGCCCCTTCATTTGAAACCCCCTCTGTTGTATATGTTTGCTTCATAATATCATCACCCAATATAGCCTACCATCCTGCAGCATCCACATATTTCATTTTTACTTTGCTTTCATTTTGCCTAGGAATAAAACACAACAAAGTAATCCAGAATGTGCTTTTTATTTTGGTTGATATTTCATATTAACCAGGGACTGCCCGCACCAGGGACATCCCTACAACCTTGTCATCATAGTGATTAACCATCATAAATATAATACCTGACTATGTGTTATCCCCATTCATGTGAGTCACTGTATCATCCAATGACTTACAAATACATTTACCTTGCCATTGATACCCAGCCCTAATGCTTTATTCATGGATAAATCCTGTGTACTAAGCATAGGGACCAAGGGCCTGGCAAATTTGTGTTGCTAAAGTATCTGACCACTATATTGTGCATTACTAGTGGGACTCTTTGCCTGCTCAGATCCAGCAAACCAGGGGTTAACCACCACAGCCACATTAACTGTGACTATAAAAACTCTCACTAACCCACTGGGACCTCCCCCTATGAGTTACCTGCCCTGAAGAAGCATTCCTACGTGAAACGCGCACGTTGGCCATACTCCTCCACACATGCGGGACGCCATCACTGTGACCGCAACATTTACTGATATTTACTCTAAGTTGCGGAGTCCCTGTTTTGTATACCATACAACGATCCTGTATGCAGCAATTCAGCTTCGCAGGACCTCTCTATAAAAGGGACCTCTTTTCTGCTGTCATTATTTAGGCATGCCCTCGAGCACATCAGCATTGATATATTATGATCAGTGCTGATGTAGGGGACAGTGCATACAGAAGATAGTGTTCTGCCTCAATTAGGTTAATTTACCCTGTTGGTTCTGGATGTACCCGATTAACACTGTACCTGGTGATCCTTTTATACCATATATGCATATATCATCTATTCTCTCTCTATACATCCTTGCTGTATAGTGCACACACAGATCTACTCACGGGATCATTTATCAGCCGTGGATCCGCTTCTATTATCAGCTGGGAATTGTCGGGTGTTTGGCTGCAATATTTGGTTAATTAACGGCACAGCCACTCACTTACTTTGGGCTATGATGTTTGCTGCCATATACAGGGATATTACCTACCTATATACAAGGACACCATTCTCCTGTAGACACTAATTGCCTCCTTGATTTTTTACATATGACTTATACCCTCTTATGTAATTACTGCCTCTGCATACTTACCTTTCCGCAGCAGTGATTGTATCCTTATCCCTGCTGTCGGTATAGCAGCTGTGTGCTCCCACGGAGGGAGACACTCTCTGCTCTGCAGTGCCCAAAATCATGTGGACACTGCATACTTTGCCGGTTTTGTATCTTCCTATACTTTGAGGTGTATCTGCATTCAATATACAATTGTAGCAGTCTCATTCCTCTATTGTAGCTCATAGCTACTGAGCTACATTTACCTAAGTCACATCATTGATACTACTGGCTGCTAGGGCAGTTAATATACAGCAGTTCAATTACTGGCCCCTTATTCTATCACATTAGGCTGTAAATTTACAGCATTAGATTTTGATTATTTGTCATATAATCTCCCATATGTATAATCAACATAGCTGGTACAGCAATGTCATTTTGATCACAGTCACAGTCCATGCTGTTTGTTCTAATTTTAAACCCCTTTATTTTATATTCATTGATAATAATAAAGATTATTTTTAATATTACCACAATATTTTAGCTGTGATTGAGTGCTCACCTACTAGGTTTCTTTTCTCTCGTGTATGCAAATCTACCCTACCAAGTGAGCACCTCACACTGACTTCTCAGCTACTTTCTTTTGTGTGAAGCAACTTACAATAATAGCAATTCCAAATAAAGCCATCCTGTTTATGGTAACATATTCTGGTTAACACCACGTTATGCACTTGTGTGGATACTAAGTTATGATTAACAGAACTTAACTTAGTTGGACATTACAGTAAGGGTTCTTAGCTTTAGCACGCTCTTTCTCCCATTCATATGAGTGGGAGCTGAGGCGCGCTTAGCACCCTTTTGTGGATCTAGGCCTAAATAGGCTAACAGAGCAAACTGAATCTAGCCCACAAAAAGAATAAAAACATGGTACATACTAAACTGCAATGTCATTAAAATGCGTTGTAGGCCTGTTTCCAAATGAAATAAAAGTTTAAAACATACTTTATTCTCTGCCATTAAAAAAAGCATTTCGAGATGGGGATTAATGTTAGAGAAGGGAGTATTTCATCACCTGCCTGAAATTGTTTTTTAATGAAAGAGAATAAAGTATGTTTTTAACCTTTTATTTCATCTGGGAACTGGCGTTTTTCCCCACATTGTACTGTGATGACTTTATAAAGTAAGTAAATGATCTATTTTATATCTAAGGTGCCCTGTTATCATCGCAGAATAATTGGTTCTACTATTTGATACATTGATATACTGTTGTAACAGAGAGCAGCCTAACACTGCCAGTATTATGTTGATGCTTCTCCTCTTGGCCACTTTTTGTTATATTCGATTTAACAAAGGTAAAACTCCAATTTTTTTATTTTTTTTATAACTTTGTTTTTATTGGTTTTGTTTACAAGGTACAGCATTACGTTACATATACAGTATTGTTGCCGAATATTCTTTTCGCCAATGGCAACATAATACCCTGTGTCCTATAACTCTAAGGACAAACAACGTCAAACACACACAAGAAGGGGAGGGAGGGTGGGTTAGTTTCAATAGAAAGCCAGAATTCCCTCCAGGTATCCGGGACTTGAATGTGACAGCCTGGGGGATATTGGCTGGATTGGTAGGAACAAAAAACTTGACACACTGGAGAATTGTTATCGCTTCGATCTATATGATATTGTGTTAGAAAGTGTGTACTGACAGAACCATAACTGTTATGGAAAATATCTGCAGGGGCTGGTGCAGTACATTATGAATGATATATCACAACACAGCACAATATAAAATAAACAGTATGTACACATTTTAGTGAAAAGTATTTATTTATAAAATGTTTTACCAGGAAGTAATACATTGAGAGTTACCTCTCGTTTTCAAGTATGTCCTGGGCATAGAGTTATGATGACAAAAAATACATGGTTACAAATATATTGTTACATACTGTAAATGATCAGGGTATACATTATATACAAGACATTGCATGCACAGTTAGAGATAATATATATTATAGGCGTATGTAACAGTTACAGACCAGATTAAAATGTGTGTACTTGGATGTCTTTTTTTCTCTTTCTCTCTCCCTTGCTAAGCCTTTTCCGGTTTAAATCAAAATCCTGCGTGTAATTAAAAAAAAAAATCAGTTGTGTAGTATTAGATAATACTTACTGCATTTAACAGAAATAAACTCAATGCCATTTAAATGAGTTTTAATGTACTGAGCATCCTTTGGTTGCTATAGCAGGCTCTGGCAAACCTCTTTTTGAGTCCAGCAGTGCAACAGATTTGCAACAAATTATCACAAACAGGAGAGTGTTGCAGAGTTTCCAGCAGGAGACTGTGGCTGCATTGAAACTATAACAATCGGCAATGTTACCATTAGTAATATAAAGCACGTTCTATTGTGCCGGGTGCGTGGAATTTTAGTTGGCTGACGTCAGTCAGCCTTTCTATACAAGGGTGTGTGCGTGTGTGTGTGTGTGTGTGTGTGTGTGTGTGTGTGTGTGTGTGTGTGTGTGTGTGTGTGTGTGTGTGTGTGTGTGTGTGTGTGTGTGTGTGTGTGTGTGTGTGTGTGTGTGTGTGTGTGTGTGTGTGTGTGTGTGTGTGTGTGTGTGTGTGTGTGTGTGTGTGTGTGTGTCAATGATTGCAGAACTAAAAAAAAATTTTTATTAAACTTTTTTTTTCTTTAAAAAATCTTATTTAGGACTTCCTTTCACTCACACAACCCATGCACACACATATACTCACACATATACATTACCTGCAGCTCCCGGCTCTATAGACAGGAAAAGCATGCGGCACGTGCACACGCGTTCGCATAGGCACGCGCGGCCGCACAGCTGCATGCTTTATATAACAGCCCTAAGGCTATATTGTAACTGCCACTACAAGCACTTGAGCCCTGACTGAAAGATTGATTCAATGTCGGGCATAGGTGAACCCAGGGAGCAGGTTATTCGCCGATCGATCATAGGAGAAGGGATCAATTGACAATTTATGTCATTAGTTTTCATTAAAGGTTATCAAATACTGCATATATATATATATGTATCTGTACCGTGTTAGCCGAGCTAAATAATCAAAAACTAATAGACGATACCGTCTATTAAGTAAAAGGCTTTTATTTGTGCGAGCTTTGGAGATACACTGATCGGCTTCAGTCACAGATAAATTCCAAGATGCACTGTTTTTAAGTAAAAACCTCTCTTGTTTTATCCATTGTAACACCGCCAGGAGAAGAGATCAGTATATCTCGAAACCTCGCACAAATAAAAGCATTTCGTTAGCCACAGAACGGTATTGTCTATTCGTTTTTTATTTTATATTTATATATATATATATATACATGTAGAGGTATCAGTATCGTGTTAGCCGAGCTTCAATAATCAAAAAATAAATAGATAATACCGTTCTGTGGCTAACGAAATGCTTTTATTTGTGCGAGCTTTCGAGATACTGTACACTGATCTCTTCTTCCGGCGATGTTACAATGAATGAAGCAAGCAAAAGCTATACTATAAACAGTGTCTATTGGAATGTTATCTGTGCTGGTCCTTCCCCCGGTGTGGATGTGTTTTATGGCTGGAGGTGTCAAAAGGTTCCTGTATATATAATATATATACATATAAATTTGCCCACAAGGAATGCTGCTTTAAAGCTGCAGTTCGGTCTTTTTTTTTTTTTTTTATTTTTTTTTTTTACTTCAATAGTTTCATGTGGGCAATCTCTAATTACCTAAAGAACTGCATAGCTTCCGGTCAATTAGTTCTCCGTCTATTAATCGGCAAAGTTTGGCGACATCTTTAAATATGGGGAATGTAAATTGTTGCTATAGGAACAAGCATGCTTATTAAAAATAGAACACAAGAAAATTGGTCTTTCAAAGTTGTTTTTTTTTAAAACAGAAAATGCTAAAAGTATATTTTCTTACTACAGAACTGATTTATTTAAAAAAACACACATGCAGAATATTGCCTGAACTGCAGCTTTAAGATGCATTCTAAAACTAATTTCTATTTGCTTATGTCTGAAGATGTATATTCTTAATGACACTGTCACTTTAAGATTGAGAGTATATGTACTTCCGGTGGGTGTAGAACTGGATTGAGCCTCTGATGAAGCGCTGTGCCCAGCGCGAAACACATTAGCCTATCTTTTTCCCTTTTTTGGATCCATTTGTATGGTTTTTAAACTGTGAAATAAAAGCTTGAAGCGTTTTAAGAAGAATGGATTCAGACTACCTCTGTGGCAACAATATACGAAAAAGTGATTAGTGCGCAGCTAATAATTAGTGAAGCATTTAAACAGTGTACAGTGCACAGTGAAATAAACAAATTAATCAACCTTGGATGTGGAAAGATCACTAGTGATGCGTCTGCAGCCCTTCTTGGGGGTGTCTCGACACCCCAGGAGCTATGGAAAAGACAGGAAAACAAGGCGCATAACGCACATAGTGAAGTATAGTTAAAAGTCAATTTTTCTCAAAAAAGAAATAAGTTCTGCGTACATCAATATAATAAAAATGTGCAGTTGGTAATTGGGTATACCACACCAGTAGACAGCTGCAAGCGGCACTCCTCACTCGGTTATAGTGTGCAGGGGATCAGCAGTCATCTACGCCAAGCTGGTGGTTGTGGAAGCCGTCTCACTCTCTCTCAAGACGGGGCAGACATCAGTCCTTGTTTGGAAATCGTCCCGGAACATAGATCCACACCGGCGTGTAGCAGCCTCCGCTGGAATCCGCGCACCAGCACGTTTGACACGTGCCGCTTCTCCTCTATGGAGCGCCCGATGATGACGTCACAGTCCAGTCACACGCTCCTACGAGGCGCCTGCAGGGGCTCGCTACGTGCGGGGCAGTGAAGGATATACGCCGCTGCTTGGGATACAGATGGCTGCACTGATTCTTGCAGGAATCAGAGGGACACTTACACAAAGTGTTTGCACCAACATGGGGGTACAGGAAAATGAGCAATGACACCCTCTCCAACGCGTTTCGTAACTCGTGGTTACTTCTTCAGGGGGCGTTCCTGAACGTGTCAAACGTGCTGGTGCGCGGATTCCAGCGGAGGCTGCTACACACGCCGGGTGTGTATCTATGTTTCCGGGACGATTTCCAAACAAGGACTGATGTCTGCCCCGTCTTGAGAGAGAGTGAGACGGCTTCCACAACCACCAGCTTGGCGTAGATGACTGCTGATCCCCTGCACCCCATAACCGAGTGAGGAGTGCCGCTTGCAGCTGTCTACTGGTGTGGTATACCCAATTACCAACTGCACATCTTAATATATAAAATCAAAGGTTGGTACTAGCTGCGGTGAATGTGATTGGTCCGTGGCCACCCGACTGTCATTGCCCAAGAGGTACGCCCCACTGTGACACACACCGCGCCCACACGACTGTCATTGGCCAAAACTTACACA